>NW_024039257.1:0-190000 GCF_016077235.1 Cyprinodon tularosa
TAATATACTCAAATATATTTTCATATGCTGATATCCAATTGATTTTTAAAAACGCGGTATCGATCTATTTTACTTTCAAAATCTCGTGAAATTTAATCGTTCTGTTACAAACTCTCGTGATATTTTGCAAATTCTTGTGAGATTTTGTTAGTAAAATAGATCGATACCGCGTCAATATATCAACATATAAAAATATGGCAACATTTCGTCGATTTTTGGGGGATTTCGTAGCATAACGATGACATATAGCAATATTTCATTAGTAAAAGAGATTGATATGGTGTTTTTAAATGGCAATATATCAGCATAGGAAGATATTGGGATATTTTAATGGATCAATATTTTTTCCCTCGTCTTTAGAAGTTTTTAATTCTGTAAAAAAGAATTTTTTGAGGAAGAAGAAGTAGTATTTTTTATTTTTTTGTAGACTTTAGAAACTCAGAAGCTGATCAAATATCGGGTTAAATATCGGTGGGGTGGCCGATGTCCGATATTCAGTTTTAAGGCCGATACCGATAGGGGGCCGATTATATCGTGCATCTCTAAATAAAACCATAATATTATGAAAATAAAGTCGTATTTTAAGACAACTCTTACAAGAAGCACTGTCTTCCCTAAAATGAGGAATGTCTAGCATCTTGTGAAGCTACGGTAAACTTCACAAATAAGTAAATATTAAGTGTTTAAGCACCAGCATCAAATTCTCAGTACATGTCTAAGACAAAGTGGACTCAGGTTGGTGGAGCTGGTCGGCTGTGATATGCTGGTCGGAGCTCGAAGCTTTCTGTCCGAACCGGGGTGTGGTATGATGACCTCATTCTCGTTATTTTTCAACTTTATTCTAGTAATATTATCTTAGTAATATATATCACGTAATGTTACGATTTTATTCTCGTATTTGGAAAAATAATCTGAGGAGGTAAAAGCAAAACGGAAAAGTGATTCACCAAAGAAATGCATGCTTGAAAAAGAAGCATTCGCCCACATTGTCGCTCATAAGCATCCTAATTGTCCCATATTTGAATTTTTGATCTGCATGCTACTTGAACAGAAGTTGAAGCTGAAACGGTTTGTCTTGTTTTTTTCTCCTTTTTTCAGGACATGGTGTGTTTCACGGCACAGACATTAGTGAGGGTGCTTTCCCACGGAGGTTACAGAAAGATCCTTGGCCTGGAGGGAGATGCCAGCTGTAAGATTATACCTTTTTTACCGTCCCTGGGAAACCAGCTCCATTTCCAATTATAAAATAGAACATTAAAATAGATGATTTAATGACTGCTGACTGGCTGGATTTGACTTTAGTATCTCATCCATGTTGACAACAACAATTCTAGGCAGAAAACTGATTTAATATAAACTTTGACTTTCCCAGACTTGGCTACAGAGATGTCTACATGGGACGGTGTGATTGTCACTCCATCAGAGAAGGCGTACGAGAAACCCCCAGAAAGGAAAGAGGAGGAAGACGAAGCTCTAGATGAAGGGGGAGAAGGAGAGGATGAGAGCATGGAGACCCAGGATTAAGGAGGTTAGAGCAACTTTACGCTACAGCTACCGATGAACATTCATCACATAATTAAACCTGCAATATCTCTGCTCCACTGATCTGGAACAAATTCACAGAACACTAAAGAGGGCTGGAAGTTTGTCTGTTTGTCTTTAACTGTTAACACCAGATGTGATTTGAGCAGCAAAAGCAGCAGGTTTACATGCAAAGTCTATAGTTGATGCATTAAAAGGTCTCTGCAGCGTGTCTTGATGCATCTCAGCATCTGAAGCAGCGCCTCATAGCCTCAACAGCAGCTGCTGGAGTTGAAAAAGTGAACCTTTGCTGCTCGATGCGTCACATCAGCCAATCAGGGAAGCTGATCTGGGAGCTGGCAGGGAGTCGGACACAGCACTGCTGATGCAGAGCGCTATGATCGCTCCTCTAAAGCAGTTTATTAACGCCTACATTAACTTAAAATGTAGAAACCTGCCGGCAGAATATGTTTGCTTTTATTATCCTGCTGCCTGCAGTTTTAACCTTAAAAACTAACATCTGCTTCCAGCTGCTACCAGTTGTAGCTGAGCTGTTCTGAGGCAGCTGATTCCCAGTCACTACGCACCGCTGGTATATGGGTGTCTGAGCAGCTCTGACAGAAATATTTGAAGGCAGGATGGTAATCTGGATGAACTGGCTGCACAGACCATGTTTACAGGAGGACTTTCTCACTTCAAAATAGATTAATCATTTAACCACTACTTAATTTAGTTAACAATAAATTCAGTAGGACATTTTTGAGGACCAGAATGTCCATATTCTGGATAAAGAAAATAGGTGGTTTGAGAGGGGCGTGAAGGAAGCAATCTATGTTAAGAGAGAAAAACCAACTTTAAACAGAGGTGGTGGACTCAGATTCCAGCTTCCAAAAACATACAATTCAATCATACACATGATCCCTTCCAGATATCACCAAACCCCCCACCCCATCACAGAGGAACGAGGGACCTACCCGCTCCAGCCGGTGAACAATACCTCCTTAACGACCAACCTTTAACAATCATAGACGGGCTTCAGGTATTACAGGAGACAATATCCCCCTTAACGGCAATCCCCCCCCCTTTAACGACCGACCCCTAGAATCAAAGACAGGTTACAGATATTACAGGCTAACGATAGAACCAAACGACCCATTCATCGGTTATTATTTGCATGTTTCCAAGCGATACAAGGCTTTGTCTATATAACACTGAGGCCCCGTCCACACGAAGACGAACCCTGGCCTAAACGCACAAATTTTTCACCAAACCAGCCTCTCATCCACACGAAGCCGGCGTTTCGGGGGTCTGTAAACGATCTTTTTTTTATTCAGCCTTCAGAGTGGGAAGATTCTGAAACGCCGTTTTCGCGTTTCCATCTTTAAGCTCTAACTGCATTTTTTTTTTTACACGCATGCGTCATAGCGTCGCCTCTAAACACGCATGCGCGACACAGTATCACAACAACAATGGCACCGTTGCTGCTAATGCTACTCACCCTGCTGTCGGGCTTACAACAGAATCTTCTTCTTCTGGAATATCTCCAGGAAGAACAGAGCAATATCGACCACATAGTTCAGCACCTGAATTTGACTGAACCACGAAAATGGACCCGCAGGGCAACCATGTATAAATATATCGCTTATTTTTGCTTTGGCACCACAGCGCCACTTACAGGCCTTGCATAAATTTTGCAGCGTTTTCATGCATTCGTGTGGACGATCACATTTATTTTACATCTCCGTCTTTACGGCAAACATTTTGGAAAATATCAGCGTTTGTGTTCGTTTTGACTTCGTGTGGACGGGGCCTCAAACTCACTGCAGATCCAGACATTTGAATTGAGAAAGCTTCCTGGAGAGGTGGAGAAATGTCTTCAAATCTTAGAAACCAAGTCCAGTGGATTTTTTTTTTTTTTTTTACGGAATGACTATGACCTGGATGACTGAGAATCTTCATCAGCATTCAGTAGGAAAGTTACTTTTGTTCTAGAGTCACACAGGAGGATGATAAGCAAATAAGTTTTAACAACTCAATTTTATTTTCTTTCTCCCCCCAAAAAAAATCCAGATAACACCATTTACCTTAATACATTTTAGAATATAACTTAAAATATCCACCCGTATTAAAAAAAAATCAAATGTTCAGGACAAATGAGGGTAGGTTTTCTAAATCGTTGCTTATAAGCTCATTAAAACAAAGTAATTAGTCCTTAGATATAACAGTTTGGTAAGTCAGTTACGTCAACGTGCACATAAGTTGTCAGTTTTGAAAAAAATAATAATAATGTTCATGAACATAAAGTTTTGTTTATAGAAAAAAATAAGGATTGGGGTCCCCCTTTTTGTTCAATAAGCTTATCTGTTGTCCAAGCAAAATATCACGCTCCAGGAGCTCCAATCCCTCCGTCTTCCCATCGTTCAGTCCGAGTCACAAAGATGGCGGCAGGATCCTCCTGCCTCTAGATCTCCAGTCGTTCGTTCAGTTATCGGCCGTCCAAAAAAACCAACCTGCATGCAGAGCATCAACCGATCATGCAGGTTTACTGAAATCAGCAAAATCCTTCAATCACGCTCAGTGAAAATCAATTCAGCATTTAAAGTAAACAAAAAAACGCTCACTAGTAAATAACTTAATATCACTTCAGCATGAAACTCTCATTTCACAGGACTATGGCACCAACAGAGAAACACCTTATACTCTGGTTGGGTTTTTTTTCCAGTTAAAAAACTGAGCAACATTAGCTCTGACTAGGTAGACATTCTGCATAAGTAAGCAGCTGAAAATAACACAAAGACTCAGCGGAGAAATCCCAGAACAGAATGTATATTCTATCCCGCTCAAAATAAACAAACCGTCTGTATCACAGCAGAACTTTTAAGTAGCAACTTTTTTACTTCTGCTGAAACGTGTTTCATCTACGTATTTTTTTTTTCCTCTTGTCTGTCTTACCGACACAGGATAAATGTGGGTCTGGCGCCCTCTACAGGACATTTTAAAAACTAAGAAAACAAACACATTAAACATACAGACTGGAGACTGACACAGGAGTGGATTTTCGCTCTTGTCCCATCCCAAAAAATTGTCCCGTCCCGATCCCGGGCCAGAGTAGAAATCTAAATCCTGTCCCGTCCCACTCCTGGTGAAATTACTCCCACTTCCATCTCGCTCCCTTTCAGAATGACTCCCGCACCTGCACCACTCCCATTTTTTTTTTTTTTTTTTTTTTTGAGCGCGGGTGTCTTTTTTTTTTGACTCGCATTATAGTGTAGGCTTCAAGGGAAAAAAAATACAGAATGGCGGCACCGCGCCAGTACTGGATTTTCATTTTATTTTTTGGCATCGATCCTAGTTTTTTTTTTTTTTAGTTATTATTGGTTTGCTCCCGCTCCCGTCTGCTCCCGTTAATGTTTAATCCTGTACCGTCCCAATCACGTGATCGTTACCAATACTGGCTTCCATCCCACGGGAATCCGCATAGTTTATGGGGGTTACAATCAGAATCAGACATACTTTACTACTATACTTTAAACTATTCTTTACCCACTGATCACACATATAGCAAAGCCGCTCAGGAGCAACAGAAGCATCAGACACATCTGGGCACATTTTACCTGAGGTGATTCAGGAGCATCAAAGATGCTCTGGAAGCGCGTCTGACCTTAATGTGGACGCATCAAAAATGAAGCAGCAGGAGCTTCTTTGCTGCTGAAATTGCATTTGGTATAAGGCTGCAACTAACGATTACTTTGCAAATGGATTAATCTGTGGAGAATTTTTTTGATTGATCAAATAATAATCTGATAGTGAAAGGTTCCTTACTTTTTGCTAAATTAAACCAGGTGAAAATCTAATTTTCCGACTTTAGGGTAGAACATATTGACAACATTTTTTATCCTAAATGCAAAATGTTCACTTGTTTTTTTTATTTTATTACAATTTTGGTATAATTACTGCTCTAAGTGGGTGGCTCTGTCAGCTAAAGGCACATTTTAGTGTCTTTAATCCAGTAAGCAATTGATCACTAAACTAGTTGCCAATTATTTCAATTCGATTAATTACGATTAATCCAATTGTTTCTGCCCTAGTTCATTGTGAACGTAGCATTACACTTTAACTGTTAACTGAGGTATTAATTTAATGTTGTGGTGCAATTGTTTAATTTCACCTCCAGCTTTTATTATGCTTTATATATTTGTTGTTGTTGTTTAATTCATGTAAAGCATGTCTAATTTCCTTTGTATTGAATTGTGCTATAGAAATAAACTTGGCTTGTCTTGGATAACGAATCTACTGATGTATATGTACTGGGATGTTTAAGCAGCCTACTTTATTTATGGCACTTAGCTTTGAATTGGCTTCTTGTGTTTTTTTATTTTCAGGCCGCCTGTGGAGCTGGTTGGCAGTTGCCTTTTGTATCTATGCTTCTTTTTCTATGTCTGCTTCTGTCTCCTTGAACCCCAGTGGGCCTCAGCAGATGGGCGCTCACACTGAGCCTGGTTCTGCTGGAGGTTTCTTCCTGTTAAAAGGGAGTTTTTCCTCTCCACTGTCGCTACAAGCATGCTTAGTGTGAGGGATTGCTGAAGAGTTGACAGGAGCATGTGTTGCAAGTCAATTACCAGATGCAATCAGCTGGTTCTAACCAATCTGACAGTATATGTCTGTAAAGTCAGTTGAGATGACATGTTGTGATGGCAGTAATAAAATGAATTTAATTAAGTTTTAATTGGATGTATGATTTGGATATTTTTATCTTTAAATTAATCTTCCAATATCGATTCACACACAAAGTGAGCAGAGAGAAGCTTGTGAAACAGAACCACGCTGTTGCATTGCATAGAAAAATACCAATGCTGTGATGGCAAACTTGTTTCCAGCACTTGAACGGTGGACAGGGAAGTGTTTTTTTTTTTTCTTTTTTTTTTTTTCTCCAGTGTCCTGTCTGGCAATGTGGCAATTGGAATAATTGTCTTGATGCCAAAAAGAGCACAACAGATTTTGCTTTCACAAGTGGAGCAGTACGACTATCTCCATCGTGTTTCGCTTGATTTGTGCATATAAATTGCTTTATTATAGTTATCCAGTGAGTTTTACAGAATATATGGACACTGCAATATGGGTAGAACATGACAGGAAAAACAAGAACAAAAAAAGGAGGAAAGATGAAAGAAAGAGGAGATAACAAAACATTTTCAGTCTTTTCAGCTGTTTTAAGTTAAAAAGTCATTAAACGCGAGTAATTGGTTGCAAATTAGTCAATATATGGTTGTGAAATAAGAAGGGAGATTGTATTTATTTTAACTACATCAAGACATTTTAGACTTTGGTATACTTTAGAAAATTGTTATAATGCAGGATCATTGGTTATTAATATTTGTTTTTATGATGGTTGCCTGACATTGATTTGGGATGTCTTTATTCTATTCACAGTCAAACCCTAAAGATGTGTCGAACCCTGAGGAACCCATCGAAGGAGCTTCTTCTGCAAACCCAAACTCTTTAAGATTGAATTTTTTGTTCTTGTTCATGTTCTTTTAAGTATTGTGATGTTTTATTTCCCTGGTTTTCTATCAGCCATTGTAACGCTGGAATAAACAAGTTTTCAGTTTGAATTGTGTCGTGCATTAAACAATCAAGTGAAATTTGAAATTAGAGCAGTTTTCCGTTTAATGAAAGTTTAGCAAACTCTGATTAAAATCTGCAACTCTGAATTGATCTAGCCTGAAGTCGGGAACTCAGAGTTGATTGAACCAATTCATAGCACCTGTTGTGAAACTGAAAACTCGAAGTAGATCCACACAGAGTTCAACACTTGAGTAACAAATTTGGAGCCCTGATATATGGGTAACCATGGCAACAAGAAGTTTCTATTTCACCCCACTGGAGCTAGAGATTTTAATGAAGAAATTGGGGGGAGATTGAATTTGTTTTAAAGACTGCAACAGCGCTACAGCTAAAAAGGTGAAGATTGCAAACGTTAACACGTAAGTTTATATCAAGTAGGCTGTGGCAGGCTGTTTTTAAAAGAACTCTGTTGGTCCTTTTGTAGATCACTAAAATAGGATTCTTCCTGATCAAAATCATGCTTCTGGACTCAACCCTTTTTTACAGCAGAAACTCTTCCACAAAGGAAAAAAAATCTTAAGAATTAGGTTTCACATACCTAGAAATACACTGCTCAAAAAAATAAAAAAAAAACACTTTGAAAACTCATCAGATCTCAATGGGGGGAAAAAATCATGCTTTTTATTTATACTGATATGAACTGGGTGAAAAAACTGGAAAAAAAAAAGTAAACTGATTTTTAAATTTTATTTCAGTATAACATGAGAAAAAAGTCAGAATTCTGAGATTAAAGTCAGAATTCTGACTTTTTTCTCAGAATTCTGAGATTAAAGTCAGAATTCTGACTTTTTTCTCAAAATTCTGACTTTAATCTCAGAATTCTGACTTTTTTCTCAGAATTCTGACTTTAATCTCTGAATTCTGACAATAAAAAAAGTCAGAATTCTGAGAAAAAAGTCAGAATTCTGACTTTAATCTCAGAATTCTGAGATTATAGTCAGAATTCTGACTTTTTTCTCAGAATTCTGACTTTTTTCTCAGAATTCTGACTTTTTTCTCAGAATTCTGACTTTAATCTCTGAATTCTGACAATAAAAAAGTCAGAATTCTGAGAAAAAAGTCAGAATTCTGACTTTAATCTCAGAATTCTGAGAAAAAAGTCAGAATTCTGACTTTTTTCCCATACTATACTGAAATAAAATTAAAAAAATCAGTTAACTTTTTTTTTTTTCCCAGTGGCCCTAATCCTCTTCCGTAGATGTGCTAGGAATAAAAGAATGCCACATCATTTGATGGAAATGAAAATTATCAACCTACAGAGGGTTGAATTCAAAGACACCCCAAAAATTAGTCAAATAATTTCAGCAAAATTTCTATTTAGTTGAAATTTCATTGCAGCAGCTCAAAATGGAACTCAGTAATTTGTATTTGTATAACAGCAAAGCAGCTGAAACTGATTAATAACCCCCTCTGCTCCTTACCTGACCAACCAATATCCCAGAATTTTCATTAACTTGATGCTTTACTCTGATTACAAAGTGTTCCTTTCTCTGGCACTGTCTTTGATGGTAGTATCAATGCTATATAAATGAGCATGTTTCCCAAATTATTATACATTTTTCAGAACGAGCATTACCCCCACCTGATGATTATTTTGAGATGATCAAAAAGCTGTTTATGGGATTTATATAGAAAAAAATCCAAACGCTGGATCCATCAGTCTTTGTCACATAATGAAAGAGGACTGAAACATACGGTAACCTGGTGTTATTGGGCAACACAACTGCGTTCAATTACATTTTTATTTTCAAACAAATAAAATGGAGTCCAATCATTAGCATTTTTTTTCTAGTCAGATAAAACCTTTAATTTGGTTAAAAAAGTAAAAACCTAATTGTTAAAATATGATTAAAGTAAAGCAAATATCTAAAGGAACCTTATAACTTGTCTCTTTACAATCCAATTGTGGGAAATCAGAGGTTCATTCCAGGAAGGGCAGATGTTGCTTTTCAAAAATGGGCTTTAGATGGATTAGAGGAAATTTAAGACCTTTATAAACCTTATAAACCTAACTCAGACACTTTTAACGTCTTTAGAGGATTTAAGCTGTAAATACAACATGGATAATAAACGCTTCTTTTAAATTCCTGCAACTTTTAAATTTCCTTAGAACTAAGCAGAGTTATCAAGCTAAACCTCAAAAGACTACTTTGAAAACAATTGTTTCTAAAAAGAAAAAAAAAGATGTAAGTAAAGATGCAGTATCTGAGTTGTATAATTTGTAAGAGTCGAAATCAACGGAAAACTAACTCAAAGTTATCTCCGTTTAAGATTAGAAGCTGCCATGCACAAGAGCGCATAAACAACTCCAATACGAGTCGCTCATGAGAATTTCTGTAAAACCAGAAAAGCTAAACAGATACAAATATAACTGATGTTTGCTCAAAATGTAACAATGCTAAGGGCTCATTTTCCCACTGGATGTCCTGAGGTTTGGCTTTTCTGGGATAAGGTTAAGAGAGCTGTTGAAACAATCATCAAAAGATCCTGTAATTTTTCTATTAGGGCTATATGGAAGATACAAGTTTACAAACATTTATAAATATATGCATTCTGCAAGCCAAGAAAACCATAGCAATATTTTGGAAAAAAAAAAAAATATATAATAGACCCAAGCTGGTGAGGAGGATGCTTACGGCGTTTCCATTGGAAAGTATTATATGTTTTAGGAATGGAAAATGGCCGACATTTGAAAAAGTGTGGGGACCTTTTAAATGCTTTGCAGGTGCATTTGATTTAACAGGTGATACTGGAGAATTTGCTATTATCTATTTCTGTGAACTAATGAATCAATTATGTTTTTTTGTGAAGCAAGTATTTTTTTTATCATTTTTCTTCTCTTCTTCCCTTTTGTCATGTTGGGGTCTAGTCTTCTAACCCACATGCAGAAAACACTCAAGAGACAGGAAAAACAATTAAGAGGTTTATTGACAATGTTTTCAGAAATGTAAATGGTTGTCTTGGTTCGTCAGGCTGATCACGGGAGGGGGGCAACTAGAGGAGGACAGAAACGGTTAGAGTGGATCCAGGTAACTTGCTGTTTGGCGGTGGTTTGGGTTTATACCTGCTCGGGGGTATTCTGACCGGTCGGGGGGGGGAACCTTGAGGGTCCAGAGGCTGATTGGCAGGCTGAGGGCTGAGGTCTGAGGCGGAGGGCAGACAGGTAAGGCTCCAGGCAGCGAGAGTTTTGTCTTGGAGTTTGCTGATCACCAGATATATCAGGATCTGAGAGGCAGAAAAACACAGAGTTAGGGGGGTTAAAAAATCAGGAAACAGATCAGGTTTAATCAGGCTCAAAGTTTGCCGGTACCATTACTGGCAAAATACTCTGGCAGAGAAGTGTCAGCCTCCTCCTCCTTAAAAAGCCTCCAAATGAGCAGATGGGGAACAGGTGTGCAGAAGTCGGCTCATGCCCTCAGGAGGAAGATCTCCGGCTCCCTCTGGTGGAGAAAAGTTGACAAACCTCTGGATCCCAACACCTTTCTCCATTCCGTTGCGGGTGTTTGTTACTGTAATCACAATGTTCTTTTGTTCTACCTGCAACAGACGCTGATATTTAACTGTAATGACTTAGTTGCATAAAATAAAAACATTGTTATAATATCTATATATATCTATATAGATTTATATATTTAGATATATATAGATATTAATTATTTAAAAAGATAATATTAGAAGTGTCTGTGTTCTTTTCAGAGTCAGAATATCTTTATTTATACCTTGCTGGAAATTCTTTTCTTCCAGGGCAACTGTTCACAGAAGAGAGAAAAATAAGATTGTAAGAACAATAGAGCTCAATAAAATATAAGACAGAATAAAATAGTGAAAGTATAACCCATACAGTAAAATTACAGATCCACCCGCATAGATAGGTTCAAGGTTACGTCTAATTGGCTGAGGAAGGCACAGTCTCATTTCATCTCACACAACTGTGTAGAATTTGAAGGGAAACCTCCTGTACTTTCTTGGCAACAAGCATGTATGTTCCCAATCAATATCTGAATAAAGATTGTGTTGTGATTTTATGTTCAATGCCCATCCAGGTAGGGTGTCCCATTAACGTTGGGATTTCATATTCGATTCTATTTATATTTCATTTATATTTCTGATACTTTAAGATGTTTATTGCCCTCCCCAGTAGGGGTGGTAAAAATTTATTTAATCAGATATCATTTCGGGTCATCACCAAAAGAACGAGATCCCAGATACAAGCAGCTCACATGAGTTTTCTCCGTAGGGTGGCTGGGCTCTCCCTTAGAGATAGGGGGAGGAGCTCAGTCATCCGGGGAGGACTCAGAGTAGAGCCGCTGCTCCTCCACACCGAGAGGAGCCAGTTGAGGTGGCTCAGGCATCTGGTTAGGATGCCTCCTGGACGCCTACCTGGTGAGGTGTTCCAGGCACGTCCCACCAGGAGGAGGACCAGGGGGAGACCCAGGACACACTGGAGGGTGTATGTTTATCGGCTGGCCTGGGTGCGCCTTGGGATTCCCCCGGAGGAGCTGGCCTAAGTGGCCAGTGGGGAGTGGGGAGAGGGATTTCTGGGCTTCCCTACTGAAGCTGCTACCCCTGCGACCTGACCCAGGATAAGCAGAAGAAGATTATTTCAGCTGTTATATAATGTTTATGAACACATGCTCTACTAGCTGTGTGTTAGAATAAATGAAAGAGTGATTCCAGCTCTAATCATGGTCAAACAGTTAATTCTTCACATACATGGAATAAATTCACCACAACTTCTGTTCAAAATATAAGAGTTTATTAACAAAAATCATTCAGCTCCAAATCAAACATATTTCAGTTTAACACTCTCAACTAAAAATTGTAAAACTCAACTAAACTAACTACTATGTACAAAGAATAAGGGGAAACATGGCTGAAAACCATATTACAGTTTAAGATGGATTTAGTTTGTTTATCTGGAAGAATTTGGATTATGATCAAATTAGCTTTTCACAAATTTTTTAAGGAAATTGGAATGTTTTCAGACCAATTCACAATGCAAATCCATGAGGTGAATAAAACATTATTTGGCCAAATAATGTTTTATTGAATGATTTGCTTAATCAAGAACCAAAAACCTTTAGTTAAATGATTCTTTACCCTCTTTGAAATAGCTAGCAGCGAATATACATCAGGATTCCACTAAATGACTCTTGGTCATACTTGGTAATGGAAATGTAATGAGCATCTGAGGAACACATGAACACTAATGTTATATCAGTGTTTAGACCCTTTTTGAAAAACACATGTTTCTGAATAGCATAGCGTAGCATGCAGAGGTCCCCCCAGTAGTTTTTAACCAAAGCTGCGTCTTCTCCTCTGGTCATCATGTCAAGATGAAATATGGACACTGGCTCCATAAAATATAATCATGGCATATGGCACAACAATTGTTCCAAAACAAGATTGATGCAGGTTTGCTAAAAGTATTCCTCTGGATGATTTCTCTAAATTGTTTATTTCTAGTTTTAAAGTTAAGGAATTGACCTGAATTACCATTAAATAACTCTGGAAATCAGGGATGGGCGCTACCTGAGGGTCATATAAGAAATTTCAAATCTGCTGGAATAGCACCGAGAACCAAGGGCATAGGTTTGATTTGAACTTTGGTGGGGACACTATTGGTCTGGTGTCATTGGTGCTGCAATATGCGTGCCCTTTTTTATGCTCGATTTGAGCGTCCGTACTGATAAGACGAATTCATTGTTAAAAGAGAAAAGCATCATTTTGCTACATTAATAAAAATTTTATAAGCACTACACTCATTAGATGGTGTTTATCAATGTTTGAAGTATCACAGGCTCTGATGAATGTGGAATTAGGACTGTTTTCCACTTTGTAAATGGTTTCATTTGCATGACTAATAGAGAAGGTAAATACAGTATTTTCTTTTGAAGATATACAATTGTGCAGAGTTAAACCCCACTCTTATATTTTACCTACTATGCTCTCTCTGTATCAAGCAAAATAATACATTCATTAAAATATTAAGTTGAACATCTGGGCTGTAGTTACTCTGTATAGCCCAATTCATGTATTTTATCTAGGGCTGAAAAAATTAATCGTATTAATTGATTATTTCAATAATCGTCAACTAATTTAGTATGTGATTAATCATTAACTGGTGAATGGAGACTATAAAACATAATATAAATGTAAAATGTCCCTTTCCCCTAAAGAGCAATCCACTTAGATCAGTAATTATACCAAAATTGTAAAAATACAATATATATATATATCGGTATATATACATATATATATATACATATATATATACATATATATAATATATAAGATTAAAAAAAATGTTTTGTCTGTCAATATTCTCCATCCATGTGGAAATATTTTAGTTTCACCTGGTTTATTTAGACATCACCTGAAGCACTGAAGGGCCAGCTGCTTCACCTACAAGCTGCCCAGCATCATTATTACTGGATATCTGTGTTTCCTATAATCATATAATGTATAACTGTGTTTTTAATAGTAAAGGATTAAATGTAACACAACCTTTTATCATTGTCCTATATTGCTTACTGTCTGACTGTTTAAATAGCTCCTTACTGTATGTCTATTTTCTTTTTTAGTGGCATCATCTACAAACACAACACTAAGAATGAGCCTAAGTGTATTCAAATATAAAATAATTTTTAACAATTATAAAAGACAATATAACACTATCTTATCTGTAATTTAACATTATCCAAAATAAACAGCCAGATTCAAGCATTTGTACCAGACATTAATGTTTGTACTAATTTACTTATAGACTGTGTGGAAATCTATGTAAGATAAAATCAATGTTTATATTCTTCCTTTTTTGTTCTTGTCTTTATCCTATTTCTAGAAGTATAAATAGCCAATAAAATAGAACTATTATTATGTGGAACCCTAATTATGCTTTTTAAACGGAAAACAGCAGATGTTTAGGCCCCATTTCTTGTTGTTGTACTCTATAAGAGAAATAACACCTGCTAATACAGTAATTATACCTGAACGTTCTCAAAGAGTCATAAAAAATGAAACCAGTAATAGCAACTAAATATTGGTAAAAAGGAAACACTTTTTCTTTTTTAGTTGGCTGTGGATAAGAATTAGAAATGTTGATGGCTTACAGCCTTTATTTGCCCATTTTGTGTCTTCAGAACTCCTGGCTGACTCAGAATATTTCGCTTTATAAAAGAAAAAAAAAGGTTTTTGTTTTTTAGTGTACATGATATTCATTTTTTTTAATTGGGACTAGTTTTGTAGCCTAATATTAATTGCAGTAACCGCAGCATTCTAGTGTGAATCAATTTTCAATTTTGTGCTCCAAGCACGGACGGACTAGAAAACAGCCAATCAGAGAGAGAGAAGGCGGAACCTAAGGCAGAACAACCAATGAGAGTGGAGTTAAACAGCGCAGCACAGCTCCATGCGCTGCTGCGTGAAGAGACAGGAGAGACCAGGCAGAGGAGCTGCGAGAGGAAAAGAAGCCTCTGCTGCAACAACTACTGCTGTAAATTATAAACATGTTGCTCACATCCAATTATTGGTAGGGACAATTAGGTCGGTTCAAAATTTTGGTAGGGACATGTCCCTATGGTCCCTATGCAAACCTACGCCCATGCCGAGAACAACCCCAAATTCTTTAGGAGTCACAAGGAAAGTATATTTATAAAGAAATTCACCATAATTAAAGAGTTGGCTATTCTCATTAACAATTTTTTTTTTACAAATAGAGTATCATTATGCACCCAGTTCCTAATAAATAGGGATTAATACTTGAAACCTATATTTTGGTTGTTCCAAATACAACAGTTATGAGGGAAAAAGTTATGTTCATAAACTAATGTCCAGGATAAAAGTAGTTGTTTATGGAAGCTGGATAATTTAAGAGGGAACTTTTCTGTTTTGTAGTTACATCTTAGTCCAGGCCACCAAAGGATTTAAAGACTTGTGTCGGAATCCAACGCTACGTTGAATTAGGAGATTATAAATATCTTTGAATCCACCTAACTTTGAATGTAGAATGTAGGGTATTAAAGTCCAGAACGTTGAAACCACCTGAACTTAGTCTATTGATCATAATATTTTTCTTAATTAGATGAGGCTTTTTATCCCCCCATTCGATCAATTTTAGTGCAAAGGCTGTTTGGGACATTAAGGGCTGAACAGGCATAGACAAGTAGAGAAAGACCTTCAGTTTTAGCCAGCAGGACTCGACCAGCGATAGTCGGGTCTCTCTGTAACCACATGTTAAATCTTTGCTGGCAGGACGGTATAATGGGATAAAAGTTTTTGTTAATTCTTGCTGTTTGCTCTTAAACTATAGTTACCCCAAGATATTTAACTTCAGATTTCACAGGAATTCTTGACAGAGATAATTTACTACAACTATTGATTGGGAGAAGTTCCCATTTAGATAAGTTAAGTTTAAGACCGGAGGCTAAATGGAATGTGTTTAAAAGTTTAAGTGAAACATAAATTTGAAACTCATCTTGTAAGAATAAAGTTGTATCATCAGCTAGTTGACTAAAGATTATAGTTTTCCCTGCAACTTGGATGCCTTTGAGGTCACTATTTGTAATAAAAGTAGCAAGAATTTGCAACAAAGGGTGATACAGAGCATCCCTGATGAATCCCACTTTCAATTTTTAATCTTTTGGCAGTTCCATGGGGCGATTTTATTGAGCTATTTCCATGAGCATAAAGATTGCAGATTGATCGTTGAAAATTCTCTCCACAACCAAAGAGGGCTTTGAAGATGAACTCATGTCAAATGATTCAGATGCCTTTTGAAAATCTAAGAATAAAATAAAACTGTTAGCTGAAAACATTTCTGGATGGTCTAAGATATCAAGAACCAACCTTATATTATCAATAATATGCCTTCCAGCCATAAAGCCATTCTGAGATTCCTCTATAATATCACTAAGGACTGTTTTCGGAGGTTTTTTGCCAAGCAACTGGCTAATCTTTTGTAATCACTCTCAAGTAAAGAAGTAGGACTCCATTTATCCAAAATAAAAGGATCATTTTGAGGTTTTGGGATTAGATTAAACTTTGAGATAGTGAAGGGGAGTCTTTCATTACTAATACTTTCAATAAATACAGCATTTAAAAGTCTTCTGAGAACATCTTGTAAAATTCTGATGTAAGCCCATCTGTTCCAGGGGATTTATTGAATTTAAGACTATTAATAGCTTCTTTAATTTCACTAGGTATTATTGGAGAGTCACATTGTTTTTGGTTTTGATCACCAATTGTTTCTATGCCATTTAAGGAGTTAAAGAAAAGGTCATGCTCCTCAGGTTATTTGTTTAGTGATTCATTTAATTAATTAATTTAAGCTTGGGATGTTGGTGTTTCACAGTATAAATAGGTAGGACTTAGGAAGCTCATAATGCATGTCGGTGGTCTCATGTTTTTTGTTTTTACCAGTTTTCAGTTCCCACTTTTCAGTCTGTCAGTCAATCCATCCATCCATCCATCCATCCATCCATCCATCCATCCATCCATCCATCCATCTTCCTCCGCTTATCCGGGGTCGGGTCGCGGGGGCAGCAGCTTAAGAAGGGAGGCCCAGACTTCCCTCTCCCCAGCCACTTCTTCCAGCTCTTCAGGAGGAACCCCAAGGCGTTCTCAGGCCAGCCGAGAAACATAGTCTCTCCAGCGTGTCCTGGGTCTTCCCCGGGGCCTCCCCCCGGTGGGACGTGCCCGGAACACCTCACCAGGGAGGCGTCCAGGAGGCATCCTAAACAGATGCCCAAGCCACCTCAACTGGCTCCTCTCGACGTGGAGGAGCAGCGGCTCTACTCCGAGTCCCTCCCGGATGACCGAGCTTCTCACCCTATCTCTAAGGGAGAGCCCAGCCACCCTACGGAGGAAACCCATTTCGGCCGCTTGTATCCGCGATCTCGTTCTTTCGGTCATGACCCAGAGTTCATGACCCTAGATGAGGGTAGGAACGTAGATCGACCGGTAAATCGAGAGCTTCGCTTTTTGACTCAGCTCTCTCTTCACCACGACGGACTGGTACAGTGCCCGCTTCACGGCAGACGCTGCACCAATCCGCCTGTCGATCTCCCGCTCCCTTCTTCCCTCATTCGTGAACAAGATCCCAAGATACTTAAACTCCTCCACTTGGGGCAGGACACCCCCCCTGACCCGGAGAAGGCACTCTACCCTTTTCCGGCTCAAGACCATGGCCTCGGATTTGGAGGCACTGATCCCCATCCCGGCCGCTTCACACTCGGCTGCGAACCGATCCAGCGAGAGCTGCAGATCACGACTTGATAAAGCCAACAGGACCACATAATCTGCAAAAAGCAGAGACGCAATCCTAAGGCCACCAAAACGGATCCCCTCAACACCTTGGCTGCGCCTAGAAATTCTGTCCATGAAGGTAATGAACAGAATCGGTGACAAAGGGCAGCCCTGGCGGAGTCCAACTCTCACTGGAAACGAGCCCGACTTACTGCCGGCAATGCGGACCAGACTCTGACACCGGTCATACAGGGACCTGACAGCCCGTATCAAAGGGCCCGGTACCCCGTACTCCCGGAGAACCCCCCACAGGGCCCCCCGAGGGACACGGTCGAACGCCTTCTCCAAGTCCACAAAGCACATGTAGACTGGTTGGGCGAACTCCCATGCACCCTCCAGGACCCTGCTGAGGGTGTAGAGCTGGTCCAGCGTTCCACGACCAGGACGGAAACCACACTGCTCTTCCTGAATCCGAGGTTCGACTATCTGACGGACCCTCCTCTCCAGCACCCCCGAATAGACCTTGCCGGGGAGGCTTAAGAGTGCGACTCCCCTGTAATTGGAGCACACCCTCCGGTCCCCCTTTTTGAATAGGGGGACCACCACCCCAGTCTGCCAATCCAGGGGGACTGCCCCCGATGTCCATGCAATGTTGAAGAGTCGTGTCAGCCAACACAACCCCACAACATCCAGGACCTTGAGGAACTCCGGGCGGATCTCATCCACCCCCGGGGCCCTGCCACCGAGGAGCTTTTTAACCACCTCGGCGACCTCGCCCACAGAGATTGGAGAGCCCAGCCCAAAGTCCCCAGGCCCAGCTTCCTCAATGGAAGACATGTTGGTGGGATTGAGGAGGTCTTCGAAGTATTCCGCCCACCGACCCACAACGTCCCGAGTCGAGGTCAGCAGCACACCATCCCCACTATAAACAGTGTTGGTGCTGCACCGCTTCCCCCTCCTGAGACGCCGGATGGCGGACCAGAATCGCTTCGGAGCTGTGCGGAAGTCTTTCTCCATGGCCTCTCCAAACTCCTCCCACACCCGAGTTTTTGCCTCAGCAACCATCCGAGCCGCATGCCGCTTCGCCCGCCGGTACCCATCAGCTGATTCCGGAGTCCCACAGGCCAAAAAGGCCCGATAGGCCTCCTTCTTCAACCTGACAGCATCCCTCACCGGAGGTGTCCACCAACGGGTTCGAGGGTTGCCGCCACGACAGGCACCGACAACCTTGCGGCCGCAGCTCAGATAAGCCGCCTCGACAATGGAGGAACGGAACATGGTCCACTCGGACTCAATGTCCCCCACCTCCCCCGGGATGTGTTCGAAGTTCTGCCGGAGATGGGAGTTAAAGCTCCGCCTAACAGGGGACTCCGCCAGACGTTCCCAGCAGACCCTCACAACACGTTTGGGCCTGCCAGGTCTGACCGGCATCCTCCCCCACCACCGGAGCCAACTCACCACCAGGTAGTGGTCAGTGGAAAGCTCAGCACCTCTCTTCACCCGAGTGTCCAAGACATACGGCCACAAGTCCGATGAAACGATGACAAAGTCGATCATCGAACTGCGGCCTAGGGTGTCCTGGTGCCATGTGCACATATGGACACCCTTATGCTTGAACATGGTGTTCGTTATGGACAATCCATGACGAGCACAGAAGTCCAACAACAGAACACCACTCGAGTTCAGATCAGGGCGGCCATTCCTCCCAACCACGCCCCTCCAGGTCTCACTGTCATTGCCCACGTGAGCGTTGAAGTCTCCCAGCAGAACAAGAGAGTCCCCAGGAGGGGCACCCTCCAGTACCCCCTCTAAGGACTCCAAGAAGGGTGGGTAATCTGAACTGTTGTTCGGCCCGTAAGCACAGACAACAGTCAGAACCCGTCCCCCCACCCGTAGGCGGAGGGAGGCTACCCTCTCGTTCACCGGGGTAAACCCCAACGTACAGGCGCCGAGATGGGGGGCAACAAGTATGCCCACTCCTGTCCGGCGCCTCTCAACGTGGGCAACTCCAGAGTGGAAGTATGTCCAGCCCCTCTCAAGGAGACTGGTTCCAGAACCAGAACCATGCGTTGAGGTGAGACCGACTATTTCTAGCCGGAACCTCTCAGCCTCACACACTAGCTCCGGCTCCTTCCCCACCAGCGAGGTGACATTCCACGTCCCAAGAGCCAGCTTCTGCAGCCGAGGATCGGACCGCCAGGGTCCCCTCCCCCGGCCGCCACCCAACACACATTGCACCCGACCCCTATGGCCCCTCTCACGGGTGGTGGGCCAATGTAAGGGGGGACCCATGTTTCCTCTTCGGGCTGAGCCCGGCCGGGCCCCATGGGTAAAAGCCCGGCCACCAGGCGCTCGCCATCGTGCCCCCCCTCCAGGCCTGGCTCCAGAGTGGGGCCCCGGTGACCCGCGTCCGGGCGAGGGAACGCTGGATCCAATTATTGTACTCATCATAAGGGTCTTTGGGCTGCGCTTTGTCTGGTTCCTCACCTAGGACCTGTCTGCCTTGGGTGACCCTACCAGGGGCATAAAGCCCCAGACAGCATAGCTCCCAGGATCATTGGGACACTCAAACCTCTCCACCACGATAAGGTGGCAGTCAATAACATAACAATTACAGGAATCAGAGTGAGAGCAATAGAAGGATTCTGTGAAGCTTGTTAGCTGTTTGTACGGAGAATAAAGTAAGCAAAGAACTGGATTTTGACCCTTTTTGATTTTTTTGGAACGCCAAGATCCATGCTGCATCAAGTGGATATTTGAGTTGAATTCAACTTTTGCTTTGATCACATCTTCAGTTTTTTTATTTTAGTTGTGTACAAATAGTCACTACAATTTATAAAAGGTTTAACATAAGTTGGCAATCATTTTGGGGTCATCAGTAATTGTGCCATTCAAATGAAGTTCAGTCATACCCTTTTTTATTTGTCTTTGCTTTTCAAATGTTAAAAAAAACATACCAAGGTATCTCACACCAGTATATTTACATAAATGTAAAAAAAAAATACATTAAAAAATATCTGTGCTTTAAATCAGTTCTACCTGTCTTAATCCATGCTGAGTCAGATGATAATGTTTGAAAAAGGAGGCATCGAAAGCAGAATAAAGCATTAGCCTAGCTGAATGCAGTTTACCAAGCTTTTCGTTAAATAACTCTATAAACTTTCTAACAGACGACTGTGACGTGGTGTGCAAATAAAGTTGTTTTAGCTCTGGACACAGGAGAGCTGCGCCTCAGGATGGTTCTATCTTTGCATTGCAGAGGAGTTGCTGCACATGGACAACTTTTAACCAGTCTATGGCCAAAGACTTTTGCAGGACAGGGAGGTCATACGTCACCAATACGATGACGAACGAAACAGCTTTACTCGTCATTAAAGATTAAATATTTATCTTGTACATCTAAAAAATATATTACCATATACCAAAATATTTTAATTTTAGAATTACATTTTTGTTCTTTTTTAAATGTCTTAATCAAGGTCATCTGGTGAGTGGGGCAGCGCCCTATTGGCCAGCAACCACTGCTCAAAGTGATCTGTTCCTCTCTGTGCCCTTCAATGATCGACTGCAAATCAGAGGGAAAGTGATCTGGTTTTTTAAATCTATACGCTTTCTAGAAATGCACCCATAGACTTGCACCACCAGTGTTGGGAACATTACTTTGAAAAAGTAATTAGTTATAGTTACCAGTTACTTCTCCCAAAAAGTAACTAAGTTACTAACTGAGTTACTCCACAATAAAAGTTACTAGTTACTAGTAAAAGTAACTATTGTGTTACTTTTGCGTTTCTCGCCCCCATAACCCTCACCACCCAGCCCCCACCTTCTCGCCGTGTGTTTCCAAAGCCAGCTGAATAGAGCGGACGACAAAGACAAGAACCTGCAGAGAGTTTAGCATTTATTGCAACTCATTGAAATGACATCAGGGGGGAACGCTATCTGACGGGCCTATAAACCCCATCAGATAGCGTTCCCCCCATGTTAAAGAGGGGGGGAACGCTATCTGACGAGCCTATAAACCCCCTCAGGTACCCTGTCAATGCTGCCACATTGTTTTAGAGGGGAACTGCTTGTTCAGGAGTTACATCCAAGAAAACAACAAATCGTTGGATGGAGTAGCCACAGTGATGGCCAATGATTGGCTAAGGATGGCCATGGCCACCTTTACCCACCCCCTTCTCCGCCCCTGGTTTCGAGTTCTTAGGTTACACCACCCAGGCATGTAAATAAAAAAGAACGCATGAACAGCTTGGAGAAGATTGTGGGTACAAACTGTGCAATGAAGGCAGGTAACCTAAATCAAAACCATCCTAAACCAGTGAACAAGTGTTGATCAAGCCTTTTTATCACTGAAAATACCGGGTCAACCCGCGAACAATCGGCATTTGGCTCCGTGTCTAACCCCTGCTGGCGTGATGCATGCTCTCTGTCCCCATGGCTGCATGTCTGGTGACGCCATCACGCTGGGTTTGGATTGATGAAGCCACCAGTGCGACAGAAGTCAAAATGGTAAACAATGGAGAGCATGAATGTAAGGAAGCAGTGTCGTTTTCGTCAACAAAAACTTCATGAAAACCGACAGGCTAAATATGGATCTTTGATGATGACAAGTCATGAGTGTGAGTTTTCGTTGGGACGACACTAAAATAAACAGTTAGCGGGTGGTCTGTCAGAAGTTTAAAATGAGTCATGCTGGTGCATTTGGGCGGCATGACCAAACAGGTCATGGCGTGCAGCGGTGCACATTCTAAATGACCTCAGATGGACCATGGCTGGAGCGGCAGGTGAGAAAATGACCTGGAATGGTCCGGTACTGTGTTCTCAACTCTTGACAAACTCTGCTCTTCCAGCTGTGCTTGTGCAGAGATGCATATTTGTGCGTGCTCCACACTGATGGTTCTCTCTCAGCAGTATGGCAGTTCCTGTCCTTGCTACTTAATGAACTTCATGCGGCTGATCATCCCCTGCCATCCTTTTGTCTCACTATCAAGATTTGTTTTCTTCCAGCTCATAAGAGGTTATATAAAACCTTCTTTAATTTCTACAAAAAGGAATCCATAAATTATATCCAAAGAAAATATTTCATTGCATACCGTTTATTTTTTTGTATAAAGACCCAGATGAAAAGGTACATAGGTATTTAAATATTTGTCTCTCATAGTTCTTGTTTCTATTTGAATATTTCAAAATTTTAGTTAAAATATTCATTAAATTTAGGTCTAGATTGCCATGGCATTATAAGGCAATTATGCAGGTTCTATATTTTTTATGGCAAAACCCCTATGAATTTAAATCTGCTCTGACCCCTGAGCAGCAGTAAACAAGGAGCAAATTCTTAGAAATAAAGTTAGACATCCTGAGAGGAAGCTCTGGAAGTTTGCTAACTATCAATAAAAAATTTAAATTATGTATTAAAACAGAAATTCAGATCAATCAGTTTGCCCAGTGTAGCCTGCGAAACATTCTCCATTTCAGTTGGACAATTTATCTGGAGATCAGTTAGGACAGGCATGTCCATAGTCGGTCCTCCAGAGCCGCTGTCCTGCAGGTTTTAGAGATTTCTCAGATTCAACACAGCTGATTCTGATGATTGCAAGTCAGCAAAAGCCTGTTAATCAACTATCAATGGAAATCAGCTGTGCTGAAGCAGGGAAACCTAAAACCCGCAGGCCAGCGACCCTCAAGGACCACCTTTAGACATCGCTGGGTTAAAGGCACACTATGCAACATTTTTCAGTTAATTAATGTGTTCCATAACGTTTTGGATGATTAAATGAGTCATTTCAGGTCGAACAAAGGTATTCTCGGCCGCCCTGGTGGTCTGTGGGGGAAATACCGCACTTGCAATTGCAGGAGCCCTCGGCCCGCACCCACAGGCTCAGAAGTCTCGCGAGAGTCGGTCTTGCTTTACGGCGAGAACTGCTACACGCCCCTGGTTAAAAGCATGCTCGTTGCTAGCACAGTGGCGATCTTTGTGCAGTTATCATGGCGGAACCAGCGTGAAAACAGCGAAAGCCCATGTCGTGGCAGGGAAGAAAGAGGAAAAGGGCTCCGGACAGAGAGAGGAGTCGTACACGGGTGAACCTCGGGCAAACTTTTTCAGAATGGCGAGAGCTAAAAGAAAAAGAAGGCTGCAAGGCTGACGCGGACCTCGCGTTTCTGCTGATGCGATTGTAAGTAACATTGGAATGGTTTCTCTCTCTCTGTGTGCATGTTCATACTTTCACTGTGTTAGTCATTCGTTGTGTTCGCCTGTCTGCTAAGCTCAAAACAACCGCGCCTGGCTTGACGGAGAAACCAGGAGAACAGCTGTGCATATTTACGACAGTGCACTTTTACTTTCGCCCTCTGGGGGGAGCCTCGCTGGAAAATCAACACCGGTTGCATAGTGTACCTTTAAGCGTTGACCGGAGTCAGAGTGTCTAAAGTAGGATATCAATTGACACATATGGTCTCTGACAGCAGCCTGGTCTGACCTAAGAGGACCGCCCTGTCGGCACGCCTCCCACCCGATGATACGGGGTCTATGGTGTAATTATCTCCATCAATGAGCGCTAAACGCTACAACCTAATCTGACACGATTTTCTCTCAGATCGGACACAAAATCCAATTCGGTACGTTGTTAAGGCACTAAAAGAAAGTTTGCAAAATGGCATATTTCCAGTGTCTATATTGCAGAGAGTTGTTAGGTGATGTTTTAAAACCGTTGTAGTGCTAGCACACGTAGCTTCGTTTTCAAAATCCAGCTTTTCATATTCATCCGTCTCATAAGCAAAATAACTCCATTTGTCTTTTCATCTAAGGTTGTTGGTTTTTCTGTAGACGTATATGAAATGTTGGGATTTTCAAGCCGGAAGTTTGATTTTTCTTAAACGACCAGGGAGGTGAGTTTCTGCGGTACTAATGTGTAAAGAGCAATATTCATGTTGACTCTAAACATGTTGATCTACGAGCAAAAATAATTATTATCATAACCAATGACTTCAGACTTGCTGTGCAGGTCTAATACCTGGAACCTGGACCAATACTTGATGCTCATGACTCTTTAAGCTACAATCTGGTCTAACCTTTATAAAGTAGATGAAACAGACATCATATACAGCTTTGCAAGTTTTATTAAAACCCAGTAGTTTATTTCCATGATTCAGAAGTTTGAGATTTTCCCAAAATTCTATTTAATTAAAATAAACATTCTGAAAAACTTTTTCAGTTCCAATATTCCATAAATTGCCCATTCGTCAAGGCTCTTTAACTACAGCCTAAATGTGTTGTTGATAGGAATGTTTTTTTTTTATTGATAAAACATCTTGTTTGAAGCCTAAGAGAAAGTTTAGCCTGTTTCACTGAGAAATTACCCAACAATCTGATCATTACTTGCATCTAAAAGAAAAATATTAAAAAACTTTTTATGACCATAAGATGTTACATAACAGTTCTTTTTTTAAGTTTTTTTTTTTTTTTTACTCTGAACCATCTGTAGTTTTTCTTTGGAAGGACTAACCTGAAGAAATTACCTCTAAGGAACAGGAAGAGTTTGAGTACCACTAAAGTTTTCATCATTGCATTTTTTAATAAACATGAATGGACAGTGAACCTTGTAAGGATGATAATTCAGCAACTTGTTAAACCCCAACAACAAGCAATCAGATGCATAGTTACATTTCCACAAAATCGGCAACAGATGGTGTTTCATATACACACCTCTGATTTAGAAAAATATGTTTATTTCCAGCAAAAAATACAAGACAGAAATAATACAACCAAAAACATCTTGCAACTTAAATAAAAATGAAAGTTAATTAATCTGCTGTTGCAGCTTTCATAAAAGATTTGATTTTTTTGCTGTAAATAAAGGACATATCTTTCTAAGTCAGACGTGCGTATATGAAACGCCACCTGGTGCCACTCACGGCCTTCAGGAAAATGTTGGTTAAAGTTAAAGTTAAGTTAAAAAATCTTTTACTGCCTCCTGTCCTCACACAAACTTGGTTTCAAACTAAATTAAAAACATTCTGTCTACAAAATAAAACTAAACAGAAATCCAAAATGGCCACATCCCGGCCCCTAGTTCCTGTAATATCAGCATAAGAGGCCGTTACAACACATTAAAGTTAACATTACTTTCAAATCCCTTTATTTAATGCCTCATTTTAAAATCAACTTGTGCACTAAACAGTGTTGAGCCAAAAATGAAATATATTCAATGAATAGATTTTCCTTTGCAGTCCATGTTTCTTCTTAAAATACACCTTTTAACCAAACAAACGGATCTTTATTAAGAACAAGTTACTTTCTCTCCATAGGGATCAATAACCAAAACTCCAGATTGCAATCCTCTCTCTGTGCATGGACAGGGCGGTACAGTTTGGGAAGAAATTTTACATATCTGTTAAATTTTTGGTCTAGAGTTAAAGAAAATGTAAAATAAAATAAAAAATAACCATATGAATCTGTATAAGAATGTGCTCACAGTTTTAGCGCCATTTTTTAGGTAATTACCCTCTGATGGATGCAGTGATGGGATTTATATTTGGTTCTATCCAACCTAAGGTGGGCTATCATACCATAGTATGCCACTGTAACAGCAGAACCCGTTTTCTGTTCATCAGGGTTTATGGTTTCAGTTTCAGCCATGGGTGGAGCATGGTGACGATGGAGAGGACAGATGAAAGCAACCCACAAGTCCCCACAAAGGCGGGGCCTGTCCGATAAAGCCCCAGCTTGTCCAGCGGAATGAAAATATCACAGCTGTTCTTCAGCAGGTCCAATAGGAGAGGCGGGTTGTTGTACAGGACAGCTCCCACTTGACCCATAAGTCTGCAAAGCCGTGCAAACATCAGAGCAGGAGGAGAAGTGGCTGGAACGGCCGATGACGATGAGAGGCGGTCATCAGGAAGGACATCGCTGGGACTGGAGGATTTGGTGCTTCTGCAGCGATCCTCGCCGTCCAGGAGAAGGCAGACCTCATACACATTTCGAGTGACATTGAGGATCAGAGCAAATAGGTAATACCTGTCAAGTGGAAGACACATTTTTATTATTATTTATCAATCCTATAAGAACGTAAGTCCCACAGACCAAAAGCTAAGGCTATATATTAACTGCAAACAGCTGCAGAAAAACAACTTTTCAGTTTAAGCAGCTTTCAAGCAGATTTGCATTCTATGGGCCGGATTTATCAAGATCCAATTTTGCGTGCAGTAATTTGCGCTCGCAAACTGGAATTTTGCACGAGGGGCTGAACCATGGTTTGCGGGTGATTTAACAAGAGTGATTGTGTAACTGGTGGCAGGCGCAAAACTGTTGGAGACGCCCTATTTAAATGATGGTTTTGCGCGTTTTGTGGTTTGCGGCAAAGTAGTTTGTACAAACTAGTGCATTAAGAAATGTAAATCTTACAGTGACCCCCAACAAAACAAAAAATTATATATATATATATATATATATATATATATATATATATATATATATATATATATATATATATATATATATATATATATATAGAAAAAACTTTGGCAACCTTTATTCCCTAAGGTGGTATGTGGCTGAATATGTGTGCTGCGCGTACGTATACCCACAGCATTTGGCACGTTGCTCCACAGGCGCAGGGGGAGAACCCCGACCCCGTCGGACAGCACTTCGGACAGCACTTCTGAAAAACGAGATTGGGAGATCCCAGCTCTCGCTGCAACCGTACGCTGGAATGACCCAGATGCAAAAAAGTGCAACGTTGCAAGGAGTTTAGTGATATCTGGTATTGCGTGGGTCCTCCTTGTGGCTGGCTCCAAATCCATTCGGAGTTCCACCAACAGCTCCAAAATGGCAATGCTGCATAAACTATGTTTTGATGATCGTTTCCTCGTTCATTCCAAAAATATTCACACGGAGTGAAAAAATGCGTTCTCTGCGTCTCCTTGCTTCATTTCCATGTCTCCTTCTTGCGACAATAACCGCTGCCATGTGTGCGCAATTACGCATACAGACCATTTGCACCTTCTTTTGAAACGTGTTAAATATAGAGTCAGATACCGTTAGCAAAATTGCTTTCAGGTTTGATAAATCACTTTGCGAGTGCTAAATTAATATATTTACATGTTCTCCTCCCACAAGACGCACTTTTGCGTGTAAACGCCCCATATTGCATATTCATTGCAGAAAAAGTATTAAATGGATAAGAGGCGCTATTTAGGACGTTTTAAAGACCAAATCCTTTTAGCACGCTGTTGATAGATCAGTTTGTACATTTTTTAGCGTGCGCAGTGAAATAGCTCACGTTTATATACACGCAAACCTTTGATAGATCCGGCCCTATGATGTTCTGTTGCATTTAGAAGGGGAGACATAGTGGCATGTTGGTTCAGATTGTCTACCAATATGAAAGAATCAATGAGAGGAACCTTTTATAACAAGATCATGTTTTTACTGTTATAATATGCTGTCAGTCAATTGTGATTAATGTGTGTAAACTAGCATATCGACAGCTGATAAGACGGACTATGCCAGCTAGAAAACAGTCACTGTGTGTCCCAGGGATGTAGCCGCTCTCATCCACAACCGTTTTCAATCTGCAGACTGGTAAGTCTTCACAGAATCTGCTAAATATGAGAGACCAGCTGTATGAGGTGTCGGCAGATGGATGTATTTATCGCCTGACTGTCCCTGGCATTGGTCACAACCTGCTTTAAGTCCACCACGATCCATGGAGGTGAATAAATAGACAATCCTTCAGTGCAGCCTTAAAGGGGTGATAGAATGATTCTATAGGGTGTCTGGTCCTTCAGGTCTCTAATAGGGTGTGTAACATTGGTTGGGCTGAAAATGGCATCTTAGCCGTTCTATGAGCCCTAATGCAGCCTGGTTAAAAGCCCTAGAATGAAACCACAGGTTTTCTTCCTTTTATGGTATGATCAGGAATATTTAGATGAGCTGTGCACTGATTGGTTGGTTTACAACGAGTGAAGCTGCTGAGCAAAGATGCATCATAGCAACAAGCACTCACTCACTGAAACATCGAATTGTTGGTATGGTAGGGCGACCAGACGTCCTTTTTTTCCCGGACATGTCCTACTTTTCCTACCTAAAAAAATGTCCGGGGGAGAATTTCAGAATCTTCCAGGATTTTAGTCGACTACAGTGCAGCATGTAGTTAAAACACACCGGCTTTTGAGCTGAGCCGTCAGCTCCGGGGCTGGTCCCTGATGGAAGGGGGCAGGGAGCCAGCGGGGGACGGAGCAACTGAACCCGACGCCGTCACCAGGTTGGGTTCAGTTGCTGCAGCAGATGACCTGCCCTCCACAATCACCGGACCTGAACCCAGTCCAGATGGTTTGGGGGGAGCTGGACCGCAGAGTGAAGGCTAAATGGCCGACAAGTGCTAAGCATCTCTGGAAGCTCATCAATAGAATGCCAAGAGTGAGCGAAGCAGTAATGAAAGCTAAAGGTGGCTACTTTGAAGAACCTAGAATATCAGACATATTTTCAGCTGATTCACATTTTCTTGTTAAGTATATAATTC
This sequence comes from Cyprinodon tularosa, assembly GCF_016077235.1. NCBI lineage: Eukaryota > Metazoa > Chordata > Actinopteri > Cyprinodontiformes > Cyprinodontidae > Cyprinodon > Cyprinodon tularosa. The sequence continues at coordinate 28,911 of NW_024039257.1, forward strand.
CACGTGTTAATTCATAGTTTTGATGCCTTCAGAAAGTTTCATTATTTAATGGGGGGGTTTATTTTAAAGTCATTGAGAGCACAGACATTCTAAACACCTTATGACAGCGCACCTGAAGAATCCACCGTAAACGTTAAAGCACAGGTAATAATAAATGGGACTTGCCTGAAAGACCTCTGACTCCATTTGTGATGATCCAGTTTGGAGATGATGCCTGTTTTTCCTGCCCACAGCACATTGTCACAGGCGAAGTACATTGCCCTGTTGAGGTGGGCGATGGTGATGCAGAGCCTCAGCACACCGTCAGAAAGGTGGATGGCTCTCTTAGCCGCCTGCAGAGCCTCTACGGAGTTCCCCAGACGCAGCACTGTAGGACATCAGGCACATCAGTGACAGACTTCTAGGAAGAAATCTCCCTGGATTGCTTCACTTACGCTTTCTAGTGAGGCTCATGTGAGCTTCCAGGTCACTGACTATCCTTTGGAGGTCAGAGGCAGCCCTGCTTTTGGTCAGAGTGGAGCCCAACAGCATGCAGGAGTACTGAGCAGCTCTGGAAACCAAGAGAAGCTGGGTCTCAGTAGAAAACTAGCAGAACCACAGAACAGCTGGACATAGAACAGCTGGACATAGAACAGCTGGACATAGAACAGCTGGACATAGAACTAGCAGAACCATAGAACAGCTGGACATAGAACTAGCAGAACCATAGAACAGCTGGACATAGAACAGCTGGACATAGAACAGCTGGACATAGAACAGCTGGACATAGAACTAGCAGAACCACAGAACAGCTGGACATAGAACAGCTGGACATAGAACAGCTGGACATAGAACTAGCAGAACCACAGAACAGCTGGACATAGAACAGCTGGACATAGAACAGCTGGACATAGAACTAGCAGAACCACAGAACAGCTGGACATAGAACAGCTGGACATAGAACAGCTGGACATAGAACTAGCAGAACCATAGAACAGCTGGACATAGAACTAGCAGAACCACAGAACAGCTGGACATAGAACAGCTGGACATAGAACAGCTGGACATAGAACAGCTGGACATAGAACTAGCAGAACCACAGAACAGCTGGACATAGAACAGCTGGACATAGAACAGCTGGACATAGAACTAGCAGAACCACAGAACAGCTGGACATAGAACAGCTGGACATAGAACAGCTGGACATAGAACAGCTGGACATAGAACTAGCAGAACCATAGAACAGCTGGACATAGAACTAGCAGAACCATAGAACAGCTGGACATAGAACAGCTGGACATAGAACAGCTGGACATAGAACTAGCAGAACCACAGAACAGCTGGACATAGAACAGCTGGACATAGAACAGCTGGACATAGAACTAGCAGAACCACAGAACAGCTGGACATAGAACAGCTGGACATAGAACAGCTGGACATAGAACTAGCAGAACCATAGAACAGCTGGACATAGAACTAGCAGAACCACAGAACAGCTGGATATAGAACAGCTGGACATAGAACAGCTGGACATAGAACAGCTGGACATAGAACTAGCAGAACCACAGAACAGCTGGACATAGAACTAGCAGAACCATAGAACAGCTGGACATAGAACAGCTGGACATAGAACAGCTGGACATAGAACAGCTGGACATAGAACTAGCAGAACCATAGAACAGCTGGACATAGAACAGCTGGACATAGAACAGCTGGACATAGAACAGCTGGAGATAGAACTAGCAGAACCATAGAACAGCTGGACATAGAACAGCTGGACATAGAACAGCTGGACATAGAACTAGCAGAACCATAGAACAGCTGGACATAGAACTAGCAGAACCATAGAACAGCTGAAAATAGAACTAACAGAACCATAGAACTTCTAAACATAGAACAGCTGAACATAGAACTAGCAGAACCATAGAACTTCTAAACATAGAACAGCTGAACATAGAACTAGCAGAACCATAGAACTTCTAAACATAGAACAGCTGAACATAGAACTAGCAGAACCATAGAACTTCTAAACATAGAACAGCTGAAAATAGAACTGGCAGAACCATAGAACAGCTGAAAATAGAAATAGCAGAACCATATAAAAGCTGGACATAGAACTAGCAGAACCATAGAACTTCTAAACATAGAACAGCTGAACATAGAACTAGCAGAACCATAGAACTTCTAAACATAGAACAGCTGAAAATAGAACTAGCAATACCATATAAAAGCTGAACATAGAACTAGCAGAACCATAGAACAAGCAGAACCATAGAACTTCTAAACATAGAACAGCTGAACATAGACTGCAGCAGCCTAGCGGCTATCAACTGTTACCTGAAAACTTTCTCCTTGGCCTGACTCTGGGAGTTGAACCGAACCCAGGAGTCCATCCTGTCTGCTTTCCGGCCTCCTTAGCTAAATGTTGACAAAGGCAGGACTGCTGGAGGGGCTCTCTCTGTTAGCCCTGATATCAGGGTCGCAGCCGTCTGTCTTCTTCTTCTTTTTTTTTTTTTTCTTCTTCTTGGAAGGTTTTATGGTGGTTGGCAAACTAGTTAAAAGCGCATTAGCGCCACCAACTGATAAGGAGTTAAACAAGGTTCATCCCCAGAAAAAAGAAAAATCATTATTTTTATTTTTTAAGGCGGTTGGCAAACAGCTTATAGGCGCATTACCGCCACCTTCCAGACAGGAGGATTTATTTTTGTACCTACCTAACTCCCTACATAACACCCCTCTTTCCTGAGCATATTTATTACATTCTAAAAAAATTTGACTCTTTTTAATTTTTCACAATAATTACAACACCATGGGCTTATGCTTATTAATCATTTTAAGAGTACAATTTAATCCTTTATGTCCGAATCTTATTTTTAATATAAAATCTTCTTCTTTTATTCTATTACAACTGCTTGATTTTCCAATCCTTTTTTAAATACTATAATAATGTTTCCAGGTACTCAGAGATTAACTTCCACACAGAAAGCCCATATTCTTATCTTCAGGTAACACAGAGTACATGTCAGATTAAATAATACTACTTCAGCGGTAGTATCTAGGTGTTAATTTATTGTATGTCTCCTACCATGTCTGTTGGTTGTGCTGTTCTTTTTTCATCTCTTTGCAGAAGATGAAGCAGACTGAAAATGTTTTATCATTATCTCCCTTTTATCTCCTTCTTTCATCTTTTCTCCTTTTTTCTGTTTTTTGTTTTTCCTGTTCTACTTACATTGCAGTGTCCATATAACCTGTATTACTCCCCGCATAATTATAATAAAGCAATTTATTTGCATGAATCAAGCAGAACACTATGGTGATAGCCATACTGCTCCACTTTTTGGCATCAAGATAATTATTCTTATTGCCACATTGCCAGACAGGACCCCGGAAAATAAATAAATAAATACTATAATAAAGCCTAGCATTCCCTCCTTTCTCGTTGTTCTTGCCATTTCTTCTTGACATACATTGTACAAATATTATTTATCTCATTTTTACTTTTTTTAATGTTAAACTCAAAAATATTATTTTTGTCCGCCAACTGTCTGTATTCTTCTTTTCTATTATGGCGGATGGCAAGCAACTTTAAGGTGCACATAGCCACCATAGACTCACATGCCCAATGTTCTTTTTATTTTGTATTATGAAGAAAAACAAATAATGCTTTCCTTACTGAATAAATGTCCTTTATGCTTCCTTTCATTCCCAACAATCCTTTCAGACTCCTTTTCTTTCCCTCCACATCCCTCACATTTATCAGCATTTTTCTTACCAGTTAAATAAAGAATGTGATTAGTAGTGATGGCAGATAGCAAAACACTGCATCGGTGCACGAGTAGTTTCACGTTTCTAACTGACTCACTCACTCAAACTGTTTTTATAAACATATGCCAACATGATGCATCTGCTAAAGAAATATCGTATCGGTAAAATTATCAAGAATTTCAGAGCAGCCTTAAAGCAGCACTTTAACCTTTTCATTTCACTATTCTTAATGTTTCCCAATCTAAAACACCAGGTTATTTAAACCTTAATGGATTCTGTGTACCAAGGTGGATTATCGCTCATAGAAACTTCTGCTTGTGATCATCGGGCTGTTAAAGAGTCGATATGTTCACATTTCTCAGTTAGTTTTCTTTATTGTAGTTTAGATGGTAACAGACTACAGATAAAACCGCTAATTTTCAGTATATTTAACCTTTCAAACATTTCCATTTAGTTCAGCATATATTATAAATACAGCTTAACTGCCTTTTTATTGATGACCTTATAGCAATAGTAGAATTTAATTCATTTCATGCATTTTATATGATGATGATTTTAAGTAATCTGTTTAAAGTTCATAATTCTATCCACTGTGAAAAAAAACGTTACAATAGAAACCATACAGGTTAATTAAACTCAATATTGCCATAAAAACTCCAAAAGTCTGATCAAATCTAAATCATACAGAACAAAGTTTCATCATGATCAAAATGCACCAAACCTTACAGCCATCGCAAATATATTTTCATCTATTGGAAGAAATAATGACACCATAATAGGAACCATTTTTAAAATATTATGAGAAATATTAAGGCTTTTAAATAACTGCTATGGATCATATCAAGGTTGATTTCAAATGTGCACATTTTAAAAGCAATGCAAGACATGGACAAAGTTTAGGAGTAAACACAAATCTGAACAATCCAGAGGTAATGGCGCCCCACTGGAGTCCGCAGGGAAAAGGCTCATGGTCTACTGGGTGAGCGGGGAGTGAAAACCCCTGATGCTTCAAGCATGGTCTTCCTCCGAGCCGTCTCTTTGGCCACATTGTGGTTTAGCCTCCTCAGGCGTTCCTGCAAACATTTATTGTTTAGCTTCGATATTTTAATACACTGTAAACAGATTCTAACACTAAAAGAAATTCATCACAAAGGTAGGAGTGTAGTTTGATTGGTGAAAACAACAGCTATGATTGGGCTATCTAGTATAGGTGTTCAGGATGATCAGAAATGCTTAGAAAAAAAGAAAATAATTTTTTTTGTTTTGTTTTTGAAATGTTCAACTGTTTACCTCAAAGGCTTCTCAATTCAGGAGTAAGGAAAATCCATGTAGTTTGGTGATATTATTTAATAATTGTGCTTCAAATTTAGAATTTATGTTGCCCAGATTGTCAGTTAAAGATTAAGAAGTCAATATTTTTATATAATAATATAAAAGTTGGGATGCACGATATTGGGATTTTGGCCGATATCCGATATGCCGATATTTTAAAACTCATGTAGCCGATAACCGATATCGATACCGATGTTAAAGCTGGACAAAGATAAGTAGTCATTGAAAATAGCAGTTTTGTTATCCATTTCTGACACTTTGAAAAATAATATACTCAAATATATTTTCATATGCTGATATCAAATTGATTTTTAAAAACGCGGTATCGATCTATTTTACTTTCAAATTTCATCGTTCTGTTACAAACTCTCGTGATATTTTGCAAATTCTTGTGAGATTTTGTTAGTAAAATAGATCGATACCGCGTCAATATATCAACATATAAAAATATGCCAAAATTTCGTGAATTTTCGGGGGATTTCGTAGCATAACGATGACATATAGCAATATTTCATTAGTAAAAGAGATTGATATGGTGTTTTTAAATGGCAATATATCAGCATAGGAAGATATTGGGATATTTTAATGTATCAATATTTTTTCCCTCGTCTATAGAAGTTTTTAAGTCTGTAAAAAAGAAGTTTTTGAGGAAGAAGAAGAAGTAGTTTTTTTTTTTTTTTTTTTTTAGACTTTAGAAACTCAGAAGCTGATCAAATATCGGGTTAAATATCGGTGGGGTGGCCGATGTCCGATATTTAGTTTTAAGGCCGATACCGATAGGGGGCCGATTATATCGTGCATCCCTATATAAAAGTGTGAGTGTGTGCGTGAATTGGTGAATGAATGTAGTGTAAAGCGCTTTGGTCAAGTTACCTGACTTGAAAAAAGGCGCTATATAAGTACATGCCATTTACCAAATGTTAAATGGTCTCTACTCACGTAGCTTTAATTTTACTTTACACTACATTCATTCACCCATTCAGGCACACACTCGCACACTGATGGTGGCAAAACTACAGCTGCCCTGGGGCTCACTGACAGAAGCAGGACGGCCGTACAATGGCCCCACCGGGCCCTCTGACCACCATCAGCAGGCAATGCAGGTGAAGTGTCTTGCCCAAGGACACAACGACACTGAATAGCAGGAGCTCGTAAAGAACCCTCTGACTGCAGGGCAAACTCCTGCACCGACGCCACTGTCGTCTATGAATAACGGTAAGCAAATTAAAGCCAACCAACAAAATGCATTAAATGTAATTTGGGAGCAACAAAGGAGCAGAGTATGTTCATTTAAAAAAAAAATCTTTTTCACAGTATTATTGTAACTAACCGTAAATTCCAGACTATAAGCGGCTAATACATGTTTTTTTCATGGCGCCGCGTGAAAACATCCAGCATCAACGGTGGGTTTGGGAAGGCTGGGCTGCAGCGGGATGAAGAGGAGCGCGAGTGCTCAGGTGACAGCGACAAGGATGAGACTGAAGTCAGTGACGGCATCCTGAAGCTGTTCCATTCAGACACCGAGGAAGAGGACTTTGAGGGTTTTAGTTCGCAGGAGGAAGAAGAAAGCGATTAATGACTTTTCCTGGTCGGCTGCAATGTTCTGTGCATTGTTCAATTAAAAGTACCGGTATATGCAGCGTTATTTGCGTGTTACCGACACATACACTATATTGCCAAAAGTATTTGCTCACCCATCCAAATTATTGGAATCAGGTGTTCCAATCACTTCCATGGCCACAGGTGTATAAATTCAAGCACCTAGGCATGCAGACTGTTTTTACAAACATTTGTGAAAGAATGGGTCGCTCTCAGGAGCTCAGTGAATTCCAGCGTGGAACTGTGATAGGATGCCACCTGTGCAACAAATCCAGTCGTGAAATTTCCTCGCTCCTAAATATTCCACAGTCAACTGTCAGCTGTATTATAAGAAAATGGAAGTGTTTGGGAACGACAGCAACTCAGCCACGAAGTGGTAGGCCACGTAAACTGACGGAGCGGGGTCAGCGGATGCTGACGCGCATAGTGCGAAGAGGTCGCCAACTTTCTGCAGAGTCAATCACTACAGACCTCCAAACTTCATGTGGCCTTCAGATTAGCTCAAGAACAGTGCGCAGAGAGCTTCATGGAATGGGTTTCCATGGTCGAGCAGCTGCATCCAAGCCATACATCACCAAGTGCAATGCAAAGCGTCGGATGCGGTGGTGTAAAGCACGCCGCCACTGGACTCTAGAGCAGTGGAGACGCGTTCTCTGGAGTGACGAATCGCGCTTCTCCATCTGGCAATCTGATGGACGGGTCTGGGTTTGGCGGTTGCCAGGAGAACGGTACTTGTCTGACTGCATTGTGCCAAGTGTAAAGTTTGGTGGAGGGGGGATTATGGTGTGAGGTTGTTTTTCAGGAGCTGGGCTTGGCCCCTTAGTTCCAGTGAAAGGAACTCTGAATGCTTCAGCATACCAAGACATTTTGGACAATTCCATGCTCCCAACTTTGTGGGAACAGTTTGGAGCTGGCCCCTTCCTCTTCCAACATGACTGTGCACCAGTGCACAAAGCAAGGTCCATAAAGACATGGATGACAGAGTCTGGTGTGGATGAACTTGACTGGCCTGCACAGAGTCCTGACCTCAACCCGATAGAACACCTTTGGGATGAATTAGAGCGGAGACTGAGAGCCAGGCCTTCTCGTCCAACATCAGTGTGCGACCTCACAAATGCGCTTCTGGAAGAATGGTCAAAAATTCCCATAAACACACTCCTAAACCTTGTGGACAGCCTTCCCAGAAGAGTTGAAGCTGTTCTAGCTGCAAAGGGTGGACCGACGTCATATTGAACCCTATGGATTAGGAACGGGATGTCACTTAAGCTCATATGTGAGTCAAGGCAGGTGAGCAAATACTTTTGGCAATATAGTGTACGTATATTTAAATGTGTTACAGGTAGTTTAAAAAAAAAAAGCATTCATAATATGTACCATATTTGTTTGTTTTATCATATAGATTAAATCAAACGTTAAAAAAAATGCTCACGTGTAATATCTTTATTTGTAAATATCTCATACAACGTGGGAAACCTGCGGCTTAAAATCCAGTGCGGCTTATAGAAGTACAAAATTTATTTTCTTTCTAAAATTAGAGCGTGCGGCTTGTAATCAGGTGCGCTCTATAGTCTGGAATTTACGGTACTCATTTTGCGCTTATTTACTCTGTCACTTTTATCATCCTTTGTGATGAACTGGTGGAAACACCTATTAAAACCTCAGTGCAAACAGTCTGTGGTCCACAGTTGCATAGATCTGTGTAATAGACCTGAGGCGCAACAGGGGCTGCAATGTTGCCTTCAAGCCAGTGTTGTTTTTATCAACAGTGATGAGATTATTTCGTTGAAGCTCCTTTTTTTTCATGACGATAAACTGAACAGAACAATAAAACTGACGAGCTAAACATGGATACTTGAGAACGAAAAGAAGAAGTGGGTCAGAGATTTAAAACGCAGCATTGTGCTGTAATCTGTTAGACAAGCTAAGCAGCATTAGCCGCGCTGCTGCGCCCTGTTTGACAACACAGCCCACCCGCCGCGCAGCGCTGCACATTCTGCATGAGCACAGATGGACCATGGCAGCAGCAGCAGGGGGGAAAATGACCCAGAATCATCCGGTTCTGCAAACTCTGATTTTCCAGCTGAGCTTCTGCAGAAATGCTTGAATGTGCAGCTTAGCTCAGAGTCTGCGCTTTGATGGTTCGCTCTCAGCAGTCTGGCTCTACCTGCTCTCGCTGCTTAATAAACTATGTGGCTGATAATTCCCTTTTAAAATCCCTTTGTAAAACTATTAAGATTTTATTTCTTATTCTTTCATTTCTACCAAAGGTTATATCCAAATAAAATATTTCATTGCATTCTGTTTATTTTTGGCTAAAGAGCCAGGAAAAAAAGTACATCGATCTTTGTATATTTCTCTCTCATTTTTCCCGTTTCTATCTATTTAAATATAATCTAAATCTTTAATTGTATTGTCATTAAAACATTTCCTCTGTTTCCTAGTTAGCATATTCATTCAGTTTAGGTCTGGATTGCCATGAAATCACAAGGTAATTATGGAGGTTCTCTGTGTATTTTTTATTATATCATAACCCTGTGAATTTAAATCTACTTTGACCCCTGACCTATGGAAGAGGATTAGGGCCACTGAAAAAAAAAAAGTTCACTGATTTTTACATTTTATTTCAGTTTAACATAGGAAAAAAGTCAGAATTCTGACTTTAATCTCAGAATTCTGAGAAAAATATGTTAAACTGAAATAAAATTTAAAAATCAGTTAACTTTTTTTTTTTTGCAGTGGCCCTAATCCTCTTCCGTACTGACCAGCAGTAATCAAGAGGTAAATTGAAGAAATAAAGCAAAAATTGCCAAAGCAGATGTTCCAAAAAAGTAAAAAAAAAAAAATCCACTGGACTTTGGTGCTTTTTCAGCTTTTTTTTATTTAAATGTGGTGGAACAAACAATTAGCATGTTTTCTAAGCTATTGTATAAAGCCTGGAACTCAACGCTCTTTCTGACATTTTGAATTGAAAAAGCTTCCTGGATGGGAAGAGAAACATCTTCAAACTTGGAAACAAAGTCCAGAGCATGTTTTTTATTTTTTTATTTTATTGAATGACTCTGACCTTGATGACTGAGAATCTTCACCAGCTCATTGAAAGAAGAGAGTTTTTGTTCTTTACTTTTTTGGAGCAATGAACATTGTGTTGTTCAATGTGTAACGCATAATTTATAGTAGATCAGGAAGTATTTGCGGGATGGAAAGGTTGTATGTTTAAAATGATTCCTTTATTGTACATTTTGTCCGCTTGTCTTTTTGCTATATTAACCAATATGATGTGTTGAACTAGATCTGCTATTTTCACAGCTTTTGTGAGACTTTTTTTTTTTATAAAATAGGGCATTAATTCATAAAAAAAACTTTATTTGAATTCTATAAATCAATTTTCCGCCCAACAGCAATGATAAACTGCACAGCAGCATTCTATACCCAGCTATTGTAGTATCTAGGCTAGAGCTGTAAGTCTGGTAAAGAATCTAGTTAATATTGTAAAGTGTAAAGGTTAAAATGTTTTTGCAACATAAAACTGACTAAAACCTTAGATTATAGTTGCCTAAAACCGACTAAAAGTACCAAATATCGTAATGACTAAATGTAACTAAAACTAATAATAGTCTTCGTCCTGAATATGGCTAAATCAAAGATGGCTGTCAAAAATGACACCGCTTTCAGCAATAAGTAAAGGTTTCTAATCCCAGCATTGTCTTTCTCCATGCAGGTTCCATGCACAGGTTCTCTATGGGTACTCCAGATTCACCCCTAAGTTCACCATCATGGCTGTCAGTTAATTGGCTCCTTCAAGTTAATTGTTCAAAGCAGAGCAGGTAACAATTGTGGTGCCTGGTTTTGATAATCATTGGTTTATTATGGTTTTAATCATCCCTGTTGATCCTCTTTGTTGTGTGTGGGTGAGGTTAAAGGAAGTCGAAGGCAAAGTCTGGATACTAACCTGAGCATTTTGTAGAATATTGTTGACCAGCACTACTCTACGTCTTGCATTAAGTAGTTTCTTCACATAAGGATCCAGGTCTAATACAACCTTCTGGTGTTCATTTATCCTTATTAACTCTGTAAAACACACAAAATACAATCATTACACAGCAATGTTTCATTTTTTCTAAACAATATAAATATTAATATTTTTTTATGAAAACAAACACAAAGAGATTACCTGTGGCCAGGTTGTCTATATGCTCTCTTAATTCCACCTGACTTTCTCTGCAAAAAAAAAATAAATAAATAAAATAATTAGGTAAGGAAATAAAAGGTCTAATGATGCACTGCAGAGCTGAGGGGTTGTTTTTGAAATGGGAATATCACGTGACAATGAGCCAGTTCAGCTGTTCAGGTTCTGAGCCATGATCTAGTTTACCTGACCGAGTGCACGTGCACATCCAGCTGCTGGACCGCTGGTGTCAACAGCTCCAACAGTCCTTCTCCTACAGGATCGGAACCGGCGGAAGATTCAACCACTCCGACGGCAGCCATTCCGCTGAGGAAGCAGGAAAAAAACAAAAAAACACAGACAGGAAACCACGTGACTGTGACCCTACTAAGAGGATTGCCAATGCTACGTTCGAAGACAGTTCGGGAATTAAAGTTTCAAGGTTCACATATGAACTGAAATTAAATGCCTTCAAAATTAAGGCGTCAGCCTTATTAGAACCAACGTCCACACATTAAATTATCGCTTTATGAGCAATGCTATATTATATTTATTTATTTATTTTTTTTGGCCTAAATCTCAATAATTGTTTAATATCTGACAAATTAAATGCATTTTAACCTCCATAACATTTTAACAAGCATATGTTTTTTGATGTTATGAATATAATAACACACATAAACCTGGTTACGAGATGTTTTGTTAACAGACGGATTAAAACGTCCGAAGTGAGATCGGGACTGACTTGAATCTTTGGGGTTTCCAATTTACTGCTGACATTGAACACAACATTCTCACCATTTTCCTCCCCGAGCTCTCCGAGCAGCACCATTTTAGCCACATAGGTGGCTGGACGCAAACGGGACGGGATTATTTAGGGGTGGTTGTTTTTTTTTTTTCGTTAGCTCACAGGTTATTCAATTCCGTTTTTACTTTCTTTGCCAACTGAAAGGGAAAAGATTCTTTCATTCTTTCTTTCAAACTGAAAATCAGAAGGACACCCAAAGGAGGGCTAGCAGGAGGAGCTAGCTGCTAAAGCTAACCGCCCCAGATCTCAGTCCTTTCTCCACAGAACCAGCATCAACAGTAAGTATAAAACTAAACACTGTGCTATTGCTGAAATAATGAAAATAGTATTTCATTACTTTTAATTTCATTCATCGATTTAAAAAATTGTTTAAAACATTGAAGCATGGAAATCCCAACGAGTACCCAGAGATACTAAATTTGTTCCACAAGTTCAGAATAAATTTAACATTTATAGTAGAAAGTATTTGCTAAAGAAAAAAATAGTCCGTTTTCTTTAGAAAAGTCCCGGTTCGGTCGTTAACGGGTTGACTCTACTGAACAGGCCCAGAGAGGCAGCCTGGAGTCTGGGTGAAACTTCCAGTAGGAGCTGAAAAAACCTAAAATATATAGATAATCAAAAATGTTTTTAACTGGGGAAAAAATGCACATTTAAAATATTAGTGAGAGAAAACACAGGTGGACGGAAAATGCAGGTATTGAATGTAGCTTTTTGTTACCAAGGAAAACAAATGAAAAAGTTGTTGTCCCCTAAATGGTCAGGCCACTCTGAGCAGCAGCAACTGGAGCAGGTTTTTATTCTCATTATGTCCACAAAATGTTCCTCATACTGACCTCAGATGCACACATATAAAGCAGACATCATTTAAAACAAGTGCGCATGAAGGAGAATGCTAAATGTTAAACATGAAAAGTAGTATTTATATAAAGTGCAGCTTTGTCTGAAATTAGCTGAAGGTTTCTTTGATTTTCAGCAGTGGGGGGTTTAGTCTCTGACAGCATGGAGGGGATTCTCTTCACTGCTTTGGGAAAGATGCTGTTCATTTGGTTTTGATTTGGTTTTTGATTTTGTTACTGATTAGTTTTTTTCCTGAGCGAACAGCAAAAGGTGCTAAAGGAGGGCTGTTTGCAGGACCTGTCTTCCACCCCCATGTGGCACAGTGATGATGCCAAAAATAGTCTTAATTAATATCAAGGTCTGACATAGCACTGGGATATTTTAAAATAGTTTAGCACAACACATGTGTGTGTATATATATATATATATATATATATATATAAATTTAGGACTAAAACAATTAATAAATTAATAAAATAATTATCAACAAATGTAGTAATCAGCTGTTAATTGGAGTATAGAGACTCTAAAACATGCTTTTAGCTCTGTTAGGTGGCAATTATACCAAAATTGGAAGAAAGGAAAAAAAACAAAAAAAAAACAAAATATATATATATACACTATATTGCCAAAAGTATTTGCTCACCTGCCTTGACTCACATATGAGCTTAAGTGACATCCCGTTCCTAATCCATAGGGTTCAATATGACGTCGGTCCACCCTTTGCAGCTAGAACAGCTTCAACTCTTCTGGGAAGGCTGTCCACAAGGTTTAGGAGTGTGTTTATGGGAATTTTTGACCATTCTTCCAGAAGCGCATTTGTGAGGTCGCACACTGATGTTGGAGGAGAAGGCCTGGCTCTCAGTCTCCGCTCTAATTCATCCCAAAGGTGTTCTATCGGGTTGAGGTCAGGACTCTGTGCAGGCCAGTCAAGTTCATCCACACCAGACTCTGTCATCCATGTCTTTATGGACCTTGCTTTGTGCACTGGTGCACAGTCATGTTGGAAGAGGAAGGGGCCAGCTCCAAACTGTTCCCACAAAGTTGGGAGCATGGAATTGTCCAAAATGTCTTGGTATGCTGAAGCATTCAGAGTTCCTTTCACTGGAACTAAGGGGCCAAGCCCAGCTCCTGAAAAACAACCCCACACCATAATCCCCCCTCCACCAAACTTTACACTTGGCACAATGCAGTCAGACAAGTACCGTTCTCCTGGCAACCGCCAAACCCAGACCCGTCCATCAGATTGCCAGATGGAGAAGCGCGATTCGTCACTCCAGAGAACGCGTCTCCACTGCTCTAGAGTCCAGTGGCGGCGTGCTTTACACCACCGCATCCGACGCTTTGCATTGCACTTGGTGATGTATGGCTTGGATGCAGCTGCTCGACCATGGAAACCCATTCCATGAAGCTCTCTGCGCACTGTTCTTGAGCTAATCTGAAGGCCACATGAAGTTTGGAGGTCTGTAGTGATTGACTCTGCAGAAAGTTGGCGACCTCTTCGCACTATGCGCGTCAGCATCCGCTGACCCCGCTCCGTCAGTTTACGTGGCCTACCTCTTCGTGGCTGAGTTGCTGTCGTTCCCAAACACTTCCATTTTCTTATAATACAGCTGACAGTTGACTGTGGAATATTTAGGAGCGAGGAAATTTCACGACTGGATTTGTTGCACAGGTGGCATCCTATCACAGTTCCACGCTGGAATTCACTGAGCTCCTGAGAGCGACCCATTCTTTCACAAATGTTTGTAAAAACAGTCTGCATGCCTAGGTGCTTGAATTTATACACCTGTGGCCATGGAAGTGATTGGAACACCTGATTCCAATAATTTGGATGGGTGAGCAAATACTTTTGGCAATATAGTGTATATGTACATGTTTGAGTTTATCCTGATTTAATTTTGTAAAAAGTCTTTGGCTAACCGATTATCAATTAATTGGAAGATTAACCAGTTGATTTATCTATTTGCAAAATAATCTTTAGTTGCAGCCCTGATGTCACACTTTCAAATTTCTTTTATTTATTTGATTGTGTGAACGTTATTTTACACGTTTTAGCCGTTTCGTTTTTTATCTGTACTGTTTTATGTTTTTACTTCTTTTGTACAGCACTATGGCTGTTTCTAAGTTCTTAACAAATAGGAATGGTTTGGATATATTAGGGGTGGGGGGGATCAATTTGACAATATATTGTAATTTTTCGGCTGCCTGATATAATATCGATCTTTCAGTTCTGAATATCAATCAAAAGAAAATGTATGTAAAACAATGATGGAAAATGGTTCCCTCTGCTAGAGATGTCCCGATCCAGGTTTTTGGACTTCCGATCCGATACCGATACTGGCCGATACCAGCCTATCCGAGCATGTATTTAAGTTTAAGTTAAAGTATTTAGCCTTAGTTGTAAGACTCATGTTGAAAAGGGTTTTAGTACTCTTGATAACATCTAGCCAGCTAAATTAGGTGAGATTGAATAAATCACAATGCTTGGTAACAACAAACTTACCTTTTTATTAAGAGATAAACACAAACTGGACAAAATTATGAATAGCAATCTGAAATTGCACAGTGAGCAGTAAAACCGTAAACAGTTAAAGGTGCAAGTATTACTGTAAGTTTTAATAAAAATGCAAAACAGGGGAACACTGGCCCAAAATAGTGGAATGGATCGTTTCAATCGGCGAACTGGAAAATACGGACCGGATTTAAAAAAAAAAAAAAACTGGATCGGCATTTTACATGCTTTGCCGATACGCATTTTTTTGCCAATATTGGCGTCCCGATCCGATACGTGGATTGGATCGGGACAAGCCTACCCTCTGCAGAGCCATTCTGGTAGATAGGGCTGTGTCGGCTGTGCGATGCGGCGCCATATCTGTAGTTTGATGCAGTTACAGTGGAAGACGTGGACCAACTCAATGGCCAAACAACATGGATTCTGATGAACATATTAGACACTTGCTTTTTTACGTTTACATTTAATTTTGACAGCTGGGTAAAATATCGGCACATATAGAAATACTATAATATCGTGACCTCCTATTGTGACATTCATTGTTTCGCAATCCTTTCCCCCAGTAATTAGGGCTGCAGCTAACGATTATTTCGCAAATTGATTAATCTGTCTATTATTTTTTCAATTAATTGATTAGTAATCAGATAGCAAAAGGTTCCTTAAAGATTTTTTAAATTAAATTAAACCAGGCGAAACTAAATCCTTTACACTTAATAAACGAAAGAAAACAAAAAAAAAACAACTCTTCTCTTCTTATCATCAGTATTGCATCTTTTTTCTGACCCACAGCTTATTGTTCCTTTATATTCATTGCAAACACACTCCTACTAATGAGGCCAGAGACCCAATTCCATATTAGCACAGTTTTTAAATGATTTTTTATTATTATTTTTTATTAGTAAATAGGTCCTTGGAATCATAAACCTATGTTAACTGTATGTGATATTCCTGCTTTCTTAGTCTAGACTATCGTAAATCTTAAAGACTAACACATGCTTTTTTTATTCTCTTGTTCCCAGGAATCTACAATCAAATCTCTTAAAATGAGTGCTGCTGCATCCCAAAAAGTAGTGCTGAAAAGCACCACCAAAGTGTCTCTCAATGAGCGGTGAGGCACCATGCACCCTGTCAGCAATTAGTCATCAGAGGCAAAGACCGACTTGGCTTGTTAAGATTTTTAATCTCTTCAAGAGGCTGCTGAGGGGTACTGAACCCAAATGGATGCTGTTCTCATCATTCCCAATGTGTGCACTGCTCACACAACACTGTTCTGCATGTCGATACTTTCTTACACATTGGCTGAAATAAATAGCAAAGTCATCCTGGACCTAAGAGTTCAATCAGGGCTGAATGTGATGAGTAAGCAGTGCATACATGTAGACAAAGGGTAAGCTGTTATTAAGCCTGTGCTGGAGCACATCACTGTTCTAAAACAGCCACGATGGGCGCCATGTTTCTGTAGCACTGTATGCACCAAGTATACATCTTCTAAGATGGGCAGGAAAGCTCAGCACGGCAGAAAAATGCCGCAGCTTCTTATGCCCTTCGTTCAGGTTTTTCTCTCTCGGCCCAGTGGTAACCAAGCTTCTGCTCTTCTCTCTGTCGCTGTTTTTCTCTCTACTCTCCGTAAGACTCAGTCCAAGCCCGGACGTGACCGAATCAACCTCTGTATCCCATTTCCCTTCTACCTTCCCTGCCCGATGCTGGTCACTGTACAAGTCACGGTCCATGCTGTAAGTGGCTGAGTCCAAGCTAATGTCCAGGGCCTCTGCTGCAGCTTGGTGAGATTCCTGACACTCAGCGGGAGGCCTGTAAGTGGCAAATTATTACTCACTTTCTAAAACCTCTATCTCTCCTCTCTCTTTCGATTCACATGTCTTTCTTTCTACTTCATCTGTCCTCTATGAATTTAAAACGCTTATCCTAAACATGAATGAGTTAGCGATGTCAAACAATTGACAGAGAACAGAAGTGGCACCTACTGAAGCAGAAAAGAGCCTTGACTGCCTTTTTGACCACATCTACAATGTGAGAAATGAGTTGATATGGAACCCTGCTTCCTCCTCCTGCTCTTTATATCCCACCCCCATCTTTTATTTCCTCCCTCTTCTTCCCTCCCACCTCTAAAGCTTCACTAACATGCTGAAGAACAAGCAGCCTACTGCGGTAAGCATTCGAGCCACGATGCAACAGCAGCATTTGGCTAGTGCCCGCAATCGCCGGCTGGCCCAGCAGATGGAGAACCGCCCCTCAGTCCAAGCAGCTCTAAATCACAAGCAGGTAAGGTCAAACATCAAATTCTTTACACATCCTTTTCTGTCAGGAATAGTCCTGCCATTGGTGTATAAACTAACAGATTCTTAAAACCGTTCCGGATCGTAAAGTCTGAGAACTGCTCTTTCTCAAGGCTTGAAACATGCTGGTAAAGTTATGGTTACTAAATCAGGTTTCTGTAATGCTCATTTGAACCTAAAGGAAGTGACACCAGCAGATAATAGCGAAGCCATGATACTTTGATTCAATGTAAACCAATCAAATTACAGCAAGAGAGTCTCGCTGCAGACCTGTGCCGTCAGGACAGGAAGTTTATTTCAAGACTTTCAAAGTAAAATAAAAGCTATTATACCTGAAAAATTGTTTATTTCCTGGGTCTTGATAGAAATACGTTTGTTTAGTCATGTGTTTAACAATCTATATATTAGATTTGATGAAAATGTGTGATTGTGATGATGGTGGACTACTTTGCAATTATGATTTTAAAAAGGAATGGTGTTAGGAGTCTGCGTGCTTGAATATCGAGGACAACGCAGAGATTTAAAAGCTTCTCTTCCAGCTATGGGAAAAGGGGTCCACGGGCTTCCTGCATGTTCCAGCAGCCCTGTGGGTTCGAGCCTTACATCTTACAGCATTATCTCTGAAAGAGAAGACTCAAAGACACAACTGAACCTCTCCCTTCACCTCCTGTGGGAGTGGGAGGGTGATTGATGAGGATTGAGGATGAAATTTAAATCTAAAATAGTTTGTTTTTCATTGAGTCCGTGGATGATTTTACATACTACAGAAGTTCTACATGAAGTGCTGTGCTATGTAGCGCTGATGCAAGCTCAGTTTGATCATATAAGGCGAGTTAACGATACAGATGGTTAAAATGAACAAATAAAGCAAACGGTGGATAAGTAAAGGTCTGTAGAAAATAATAATGAAGTTACCAATAGCCAAAACACTGGAATATTTGTCACTCATTAAGCTCCACTGCCTTTATGACTTTGCCAGCTTTGTGTGTAGTTTTGGTAACTTGGCGTAGCTCACAGGGCTCCTCTTTTTAGCCTTTTTCCCAGTTCCCGCATTGAATTCCGCATTAAAGCGCGTTTTTCAAACATGACTTTAGCCGCTAAGAATCTGAATGTTGCTCCAACCGGCAAAAAAGCTGCGTCTAAGCTAGGGCTGGGCCTCAAATAAATATAAAGATAAGTTCTGCAGCTTTACCTCAATAAAGATAAGATCTATCAGAAATAAAGGCAAGTGCAGGAAATGCAACTGATCTATTTCTAATTTACTTATTCAATAAATCAAATTACATATTGCTTTCAATTAAATATTATCGTCTTGAACCCATTCAAGTTTAAACATTCAACAATGTCTCATTGAGCGGGAGAAAAGTGTTTCCTCTCTTGCAAATGTCTTTGCACAAATGTAATGGAGCTTTTTGCACATCTTTGAGTTTAACAGCGTGGCTGTGCTGTAGGTGTCATTTCTGGTAGTTCCAACAGTTTTCAGACAAACTTTGCAGTTCGTGTTCTTTTGCTCGACATCTATGGCGTAATTTTGGTGCCACCCAACTGAGTGTGCAATGAGAAAAATGCATCGTTTAAACCTGCACACCTTCACTTAAAACCGATCTGCCACGCGCTCAAATCTGACAATGCGCTCTACACTTTTTCTCTGTGCACTCAGCTTCGTCTCTGCTCTTGCTCAGCTACACAGGATTAACTGATGTAATTTGGTTTGCAGCTGTTAGACGCTTCTTTGATGGGCTCATCCAGCTTTCTACGCTTCTGACGGGATGGGTGGAGTCACTTAAAGGAATAGTACACCTAAAACATGATTAGCCTTCATTTTCTACTCACCCCCATGCTGAACAACACTCTGGAGTACTTTTTTGATATCTCAAATGCATCTGGAGATCCGGGAGGCTTCTTGCTGTCTGCTGACATTCAAATAATGGAGGTCTATGGCGCCCGAGACAGAAAGGTCCATAAAAGTCCACAAAAAACGTGTCAATATTCCTCCATACTGCTCGTCCAATGTATTCCAAGTGTCCTGAGTGGGTAACATCCAGAATTTACTCGAAACGAAGTCATTTAGAATGTTTTTAGAGCATAAACAGTAGTGTATAGGATTTCCTGAAAGCGCGTTCACGAGTCTACGGAAACCGCGGCAGACCAAACCAGATGAAAGTGCGCATTCAGCGTCTGCTCTGCCGATAATGCAAGCGTAGAAGAAGAAATGTGCTGTTTACCTGTGCAAAGAAAGAAACAACGAAAGAAAAATGTCTGAGGACTTCAGTGTTGAGGAAGAGCATGAGTTCTTTGCCGAGCTGAATGCGCACTTTCATCTGGTTTGGTCTGCCGCGGTTTCCGTAGACTTGTGAACGCGCTTTTATGAAATCCCATACACTACTGTTTATGCTCTAAAAACATTCTAAATGACTTCGTTTCGAGTAAATTCTGGACGCTACCCACTCAGGACACTTGGAATACATTGGACGAGCAGTATGGAGGAATATTGACACGTTTTTTGTGGACTTTTATGGACCTTTCTGCCTAGGGCGCCATAGACCTCCATTATTTGAATGTCAGCAGACAGCAAGAAGCCTCCCAGATCTCCAGATGCATTTGAGATATCAAAAAAGTACTCCAGAGTGTTGTTCAGCATGGGGGTGAGTAGAAAATGAAGGCTAATCATGTTTTGGGTGTACTATCCCTTTAATTCCCCCAATGCTGCAGAGTCTTAAAGGGGAAGGAAACACCAGCCACCAGTGCACACAGACAAAATGGTAGAATTATTTACCGACTTAAATGCTGAATTTACTGACATGTGAAAATTTGCCCTGGTTACCGTCATGAACGATGGTAACAGTAAAAATACTGTTTATTTAGTCTAACCCCTCCCTGGCAGCTCTGTGGCCTCTGTCTCCCCGCAGCTGGGCATCTGGTGACGCCTTCATACTGGGTTAGCATTGATGATGTCACCAATGCGGAAGTAATCAGGAAAGTAAACAATGGAGAGCAACATTCATGGAAGCCAGGGTGTAGTCGATGTGCTTTTATCTGTCTGAATCCTCTCACCAGAGCTGCTCCATGTTTATAGAATGTAAACAGAGTAGTTTCTGCTTGATAGATCAGAAGTGACTGGCGTGGTTAGTTCAATGGTATCATCTTTTTTTAATTCACTACCAACTGAGCTTGTTTCACCGCTGCGATGTTTGCTGCTCTCCTCTGCTGAAAGCCGGGTAGTCATGTGGCTTTACCTGTAGCTGCGCACACTGTCTACACAGTGTTATAAAATCGCAGTCTTTCCTGCGATTACACAGCATCGAAATTACGATTGCATTAATCCTGCAGCACTACTATATGTTTAAATCCATTTCAACTGGATAAGGTTTAAAATGCAAGAAAATATCAAACAAAAAAAATTATCACAGTTCTTTTATAAAGAGGTATCTAATGTGTGTTTACACGTATTATGTTATATATTCTTTATTCTGTTACTATTGTTTGTGCTGTTCTTCCCTTTGCTGTTGGACCATATAGATTTGCCACTAAAGGGTCTGAACTTAGCTTTGTGTTCTCACAGTGAATAATACGTAGATACATGATCAGAATAAATAACTTCTGGAGAAAAAAACAGTAGACTAAATTAACTTTCAAATCTCTACTTTATATTCTAGGAAGTGTTTTTATCTTCAAAAACCGCAGATTTCACAGCGTGACGTGCAGTTTTTAACTTTTACCGAAGTGAAAGAAAATCGCCCCAAAAAAATGGAAACACGATTTTCTTGGTCTTTAAGAAGGGAAAAGGGATGTTTAAATGAGCAATCTCTTTGTAAAAAAAAAAAAAAAAATCTGTGAACGACAGCACATAAGAGCTACAGTCTTTTCCAGAAGGCTTTGAATAAAACGTCTGGAATAAACTCCCCATCCTGGCAGTGCAGGTCTGAAGCCAGAGCCTTCTTAGATCACCTTATTCTTTATAAAACGAGAATAAGCAATACTATACAAGGTTGAAAAAGGAGGATTAATACGTCCTTATTATGCTCTGGAATCAAGTCAGTTTAAAGAAACATTTCTCTTGATAATTTTATAACTTATGAAAGAGAAAACAGGCAGACGGCTGTTTTAAACAAACCGGTGGGTTCACTGCAATTCAATTATATTGGCTTATTTTTTATTTCCATCCTACCTACTTTATCAAAAGGCCGCTGTTGCAGGCTGCGTTTCGTTGCACTGTTGCCCCAATCAGGGGGGGAAAGGGGATTGTATTTTTACTGTGGACTGCATTTTGTTTCATGTGGAGGTTTGAAATTACAGCAGTCCTATTATGCACATTTAAGGATTTTTTTTTTTTACCCTCAAGATAAAAGTAACACAAAAAATCTGAATTCTTTATTGTTTTTCTGCAGTTCCAACGATGCAAGAAATCATAATAGATTAATACTTCAATAGAAGTTATACTCAAAGCTCCAGATAGCGTACAGCAGATTAGTCACATGGTGTCATTTTCTCCAGGATGCCCTGCATGGAAATTCAATCATGAATGCATATCATGTATGAGCCTTATAAATTTCTGTGGCTCCAGACAAATCTTTTTTTTTTTTTGGTTTTGTTTTTTTTTGGTCCAGTGTGGCTCTTTGAACGTTTTGGCTCGCTTACCCCTCGCCTGGGGAATTATTAAATAACTCTGGTGTAGAAGGTATAACCTCAGTAAAAGCAGCTTTAAGAACTCCAAATTAGTTAAAAAAAAACAATCCACTGGACTTCGTTTTCAAGTTTGAAGACGTTTGGAAACGACATCCAGAGGATTTTTTTTTTCCTTTTTTGGAATGACTTTGACCTTGATGACTGAATCAGATATTTTGTTTATTTAGTCCTTGAAGAACTCAAACAGTTGGAACAAGAAATGAAAAACTGTTATTTAAAAAAATAATAATAATAAAATGTGGGATTGGTATGAAATGATGTAGATTTTTTTAGTTTAACTGACCTAAATTCTTGGCTCAAAACGTCTGAAACATATTTGACTGAGTTATGCGTTTAACCTTCACCCAGTGGTAGATTTTAGAAGGTGATCTGGGACTCCAGCTCCTTCCGTCGGAGGCGGAGGGACGGCTGCCCGCCCTGTCGGCGAGCTGCTGCTGAGAAACACGAACCTGATTTTTGAATGGAGTGGGATTTTAATAAACCCTATTTGAGTTTAACTAACCTTTATTCACACCCTAAAAATATATCAAAACTTTATTTTGTATTTCAGTTTTTACTGTGGCGGTTCTACTGGTTTAATTTGAGAGAGATGGAAATCAGCAATATTTACTAAAATGCTGTGTAAACCTGTCAAGATTAGATTTTTCTCTCTAAGATCTGCGTATTTTAATCAAATAGGCTTCAATCAGTGAATTATGTTATTTTACCAAACCAATGGCATACATCAGCATATTGAAGAGCTTTTAAATACGTCAACCCTACCAGTTTTTACCAGTTTTCAAATATTTTTGGTTTTTAGAAATATTATATTTCTCAGGTTCAATTAATTTTATTCTTCGAGTTTTGAGTGAACAAACTTTATTAGCTCCAGGTTGTAGATAGGAGATTGAAGCAGTAGGGGGCGCTGCCCCCAACTTAGTGGACCCTGATAGTTATGTTGGCCACCTAAAGGGTTTATGTTTCTTATATTGACTCAGGTTCATCATTATTACTGTAAAAGTTCACAATAGAAACTAACAAGTCTGATATTATAATCTGTATCGATCCCAATATTGACAAAAATTCTTTATGAAGTTTTGGTGAAAGTGGAGCCAATTAACAGGAAGAGATGTTCTTTGTTTATAGCTTTGCTTAATTAAAGTTAGGTTAAATATCTCTTTCATTTGTTTATATTGTTTAAACTTTATTTTTTGAACATCTGTTATTGATTTACTACATAAGCAATGTAATGCCAGTTGTCATTTTTAGTATTATTTTTTGTTAGGAATTTGTTGTATTTATGACTTCATCCCCCGACATTATAATAATCTCAAGTCGCCTCTTTGCATATATTTGTTTATATCCACACGTATTTTCTTGTAGAGGTTTTTTTTTTCTTTTTTTTAGCAAATTATTATTGCCTTGTTTACTGCCTTTCTATTATTGCCTTAGCTTAATACATATTATATTAAATATAACACATACTATTAAAAAAAAAAAAAACTTAATTAGCTTAAATTTCTTTAAGCTACTTGAGTTTATATGACTTTTTATTGAGATGATTCATCATATATTAAGATAGCTATCAAATAGGTTTAAAAGCAGCTGTGGAGTCTTTAAAATTTGATAACTGTAAATGATTTTTATGAGTAAATCTAGTAGGCGTGTCCCGTTAAAACCTTTTAATTTCAGATATGATACCAATTGGCAGAAATCATACCAGCTTTTATTACTTACTTTATATTGTAGAATGTAAGAAATGCTTGATCAAGTAATATTACTAAAAATGGGAACAAAAGTCAACAAAGAAAAGATTAAATCAACCAGTGAGTTACAGATGCTGTAACAGAAGGAGATGATAATAGTTTGGCTAATATTGGATCAGGAAATCCCTAAAATCTAGCATGTTTCTGCTCGTCTCTCATCATTAAAGTTGTATTTCCACTTGTGGCTATGTAATGTTCAGCTTGTCATAATTAATGATTGTATAAATGTGGGTGACCTTCCAAGAATCTCTTCATGATTCGCTATTAAGTTTTAACAGGAAGGAGAGTAATGTGCGAGCTCAGGCTGATTTTATAGGTGCTTTTTTAATTTCCATCTGATCCCCTTTGTCACCAGCCAATCCGTAGCAGTAGAACCATCCATACCATCTGCTTGTTTGTGCTAGCAGATATTCAAACGGGTCGCCCTCGATTTTACTTTATAATAAAATACCTAAATAACATTTTTCCCTCACTAAAGATAGTAAGCGTACTAAACTATAATAAATGAAAGGTTAATAATGTATTTCTTGAGAAAATAAATGCATTTATGCTCGTCGCTATAAGCATGCTTAGTGTGAGGAATCGAGTCAATGAGTCGACGCCATCAGCTGGTTTTCCTTAGAAAACTTTGAATCAGTTTGACTGGATGATCTGGTTGCATTATCTCTATAAAGTGCCTTTAGATGATGTGTTGTGAATTGCCGCTATATAAAGAATCTGAATTGAACAATTGAAGTATTCCTGCTCTGCAAAAGCGCTGCTCCAAGAATTGCGGCAAGAAAGTTCTGGGTACGATTCCTTGCTTGGGGTCTTTCTGCGTGGAGTTTGCATGTTCTCCCTGTGCATGCATGAGTTCTCTCTGGGTACCCGGCTTCAAATTGACCAGTTTTTGCAAAGTGAGGACATTTTGCTGGTCCTCACATGCTATTTTGCTAATAGTTAGGTTTAGGGCTAAGGTGTGAATTGGTTAGGGTGAGGGTGAGGTATGCATTGGTAATGGTTAGGGTTAGATGTTAGTTTTAGGGTTAGGGCATAGAAAGGGTTGAAAATGACTGACAATCAATGGGAGTAACACATGGTCCTCACTACATGCAGGGTTCCCGCGGGTCCTTAAAAAGTCTTAAAAGGCATTGAATTCTTCAAAACAAAACTAAGGCCTTAGTTGGTATTAAAATGTCTTAAATTAGTCTTTCATAGGTCTTAATTTTTAAAACATCATAAATAGGATTATTTTTTTTACGATTTATTTTTGTAATCTAAATAAAACGTTAAAATTGACCATTGTTTTTTTTTTTTTTTTTTATAAAAAAAAAAAAAAAAAAAAAAAAAAAAAACAGCTCGCCATTATTGGTTCCGTCCCGATAGCGGAACCAATAAAGCGTTGTTGCGGCCGGGACATTTGAGAGATGCTCCATTAACTTTTTGTCTGGAAAATTTGAGCAAGTGTAAATGTAACGAAAATTGTCTCCAGCCAAGAGTTTCCTCCATGGCTAAAACCAGGGAACATACATGAGGCTCAGTGGATTTAGTGCAAGAAGTCATTCAAGCTCAGAACGATGGGAATTAAGGCAGTGGAGTCGCACATGCGAAGCACGAAACACAAAGCGTCAAAATGGAGTTAGAGAGAAACAGCCGGTATTTCTCAGTTTAGTTCCACCCTTGTCTCTGCAACGCCTCCACTTATCACCAAATCAAACATACTAAGAAAACCATACAAAGAAAAATAGCTGCAAAAAAGACTTAGCACTGGTTATGTTGTGGCTTTAAAACTGATTTGTTTTGTTCCCTGATAAAACAAAGTTTGTGAATTCAGTTAAATAATTGTTCAAATATATCTGTCATTTGTGTGTTTTTAGCTTTCTTCCTGTATGGGAAGCTTTTTGAAATTTGAACCATTAGTGCAGTGGTTTATGTTAAAATAAACCTTTGGGTTAAGTTGCCACAAGCAGGTTTTTCTTGTGAATTTGGTCTTAAATTTTTATTTCAAGCGGCATTAAAAAGTCTTAAAAAGTCTTGAATTTAACTTGCCTCATGCTGTAGGAACCCTGCACATGGAAGAACAAGTGTGTATGTTTAACAGTTTAATGCAGAAAATGTAAAAAGCATCAAATTGTCTCAGAAAAGTCATACACTTCTTTTAAATGTGTTTATTAGCATTCTTTATTCTTAAAGGACAGAAATAAGTACTTTTAGACCTGGATGAATATCTGCTTGCAGATGTGCAAATAAACAGATGGTACGGATCGGGTAGTGACCAGTTTTATTGGCATGAATGGAGGTCTGCAGTATTGTCAAAGTTAATAAGATTGTTGTAAGTGGGGGGGGGGGGGGTGCTTCAGTGCCAAATAGCTGAAAAAAATCCATTTGAGCATTTTGACACGAAAACTTGTTTTAAATCACTTCAGTATTTCAGTGGTGTAGATTGTCTGTGTTCTTGGATAAACATGATAGTGAATAAATTGATTAAAAATATAAATGCAAATAGTTTGAACTTTTATTCCCTTAGATTGAGATGGAAGTCATTTATGAAAGGACATGATTGTGGTTGGTCTCATATGTTCATATAGGATGAATTCATTTTAAATGAGACAGTGGAGATAATGTGCAGGTTTGAAGTAGACAATGTAATGATGTAAGCATCTGTCTTTATGGGGGGGGTTCTACAAGACGGGGAGGGAAGGGAGTTAAAATGGTAAATTTAAGTATGTGGACTGAAAAGTGTGATAGAATAACTTGTTTGATGTTGCAACAATGAAAGTTAACCAGGCTATGTGATGGATGTGGAAAGAGAATAAGACAATTGAGAGTTCTGTCCAGGATGACACCAAATGGCGGGAGAGATGCAGGAATTGTCAACGCATATTATAAAACTGCCAGATTTGGTTAAAGTGAACTTTGCACAATAAGCAAGTATGGTACGTAATGTGGCGTGGCATGCACGGCCTGGGAAATGTATAATAATATAACCCCTTTACTAAATAAAGCTTAAACCTGAATAAATATTTTTAAGCTTGAATAAATGCAGAAATTAACATTCGTTGCAATGATGTTTAGCCCAAGTTTTTAAGTTAGTGATACTAAATGAAGATGGAGAAAAATTCTGGCTATCACTTAATTCTGCTGTTTAGACTTCTGATGGGATGTGGACCAAGATGACAGCATTAAAGGAAGCTCCCATGTCAATAAAACTAAAATCTGCCCAAATTTTAAAACTGGATTTCTGTCTGAAAATAAAGGAATGGAGAAGGAAAGCAGAGAATCATAAAGGGTAAAAAAAGTCCAAAGAACAAAAATCTGTAGCCTAAATCCCAGAACGCACCGAATCCAATTTCAGATCCGATCAGAGAGAACATTGTCGGACGAGGTCGCGACATTAGGCGCTTATTGAGAGTCTATGGGGAGAATAGAATAGAACAGAATAGAAAATCCTGTTTTTGTCCCCATTGTGGTGTTACAGCAAAATTGCTCACACAAATGTGGATCTTAAAGTGAATAAAAAAAACAAGTGGCAGAGTTAAAAAATAAACAGATAAAATATTGTACTGTACAGTGTTTACAAATATAAATAGTGTGCAGTCATCTGAAGAATAAACAATTGATATCCAGCTTTCGATATTTTTACAGTTGTGGGTTTGGGAAAATAGCAGCAACACCAGAGATGTGTAAAATAACAGCTGTTATTCAAGCGACTAAGATCAGCATGAATGGATCAACTGATTGAGGTTATTGGGAGCAGTGGTGGTTCTAGAGTCTTCCAGCTGCTGGGAGGAAGGATCTGTGATAACGCTCCCTGGTGCATTTAAGGTGCAGCAGTCTGTCACTAAAGCAGCTTTCCAGTTCAGCACCAGCTTCATGCTTCATGCATGGGGATGATCACACACCCGACACAATATTCCACGGGGGGGGCTTGTGTAGCTCCCACTGAGATGGAGAACAGGTCTATTTAGAAAATCGCAATATTGGTTGAAAATAATGGCGATTCAGATTTTTAAAAAATCGTTTCGGCCCTAATACAAATACGTTTTTGACTTATCTTGCCACTTTAACATTTATGTGAACTATGTGTTATTTTTTATGTAATTTATTATGTATAATGATCAGTTCTTCCAGGTTGACATTTTTTCCCCAGTGTTCCTTATTTTAGTGTATTAATTGTTAAACTGCATTTGCTTTAATCGTGTCAGAGCCTAAAGCAGCGCCTGGGTAAAGGCAGCATCCAAGCCAGGCTGGGCCGGCCTGTCGGGGCACTAATGCGTGGAGGACCTGCCGGGAGCCGAGGCGGCATGCGGGGAATGACCAGAGGAGGATTCAGAGGAGTCAGAGGAGGAATCCTTCGAGGGGGTTTGTCCCTGAGGGGTGCGTGTCCAAACATTCTCTGCTGGTTTAACTAGCTCATCTTTTTCTTTACTAAGATGTTATACTCTTCAAAATTCAGGGAAGCGAATGCTTGCAGGCGGACCGATGCGAGGCCGCGGGATGGCAAACCGCCTGCCGATGCGTAGAGGAGGCCGCTACCGTGGAGGACCTGCTGGACGAGGAGGGATGATGATGAGAGGAGGAGGTCGAGGAGGAGTAGCTAGAGGCATGGGTTTTATTTTCACCTCCTTTGTTTCCTTTTGTTAAGAGATATCCTGTAAACGATATTTCTGGTGCTGTCTTCATGCAGGTCGTGGTGGACTTCGTGGTCGAGGGGGGTTTGCCGGTAGAGGAGGCCGCGGTCGTGGACGGGGCAGAGGAAGCGGTCGGCCAGCAGTAACTCGTGAACAGCTGGACAACCAGCTGGATGCTTACATGTCAAAGACCAAAGGTCACCTGGACGCAGAGCTGGATGCCTACATGGCTCAGGCAGACCCAGAGAGCATGGAGTGACGGACTGAGGGGGCTGCTTAGCTTCAAGTCGGGGGGGGGTAGTTTAGTGTTCGATGGCGGCGCTGATGGAGGAACCAGATCGCCATCAAACTCTGAGAGAGCCGCCTGTTGAAAGAACCTTTTCATTGTGGTGTAGTCCTGATGTCTACAGAACTCCATCCATCTTCGGCAGCATCTTTTTCTTTTAAAGTCACGACTGTCTCAGATTTATAAAGTTCCTGGTCTGTGATCCAGGAGATGTCAGCCCTGTGAAAACTTTTTATTATTTTGGAAATAATTTTACCGTTTATCTGCTCAGACCCTTGAAGCAGGTTCTTTGACTTTAGCACATTCATTGATAAACATTGTTGGAATAATTGGTTTAAACATAGAGCTTAATTTTTCTTTCTTATTTTATATTTCAAGAAAACTTTATTGTGAAACATTTATATTCCCCCTGAAGCTAAAGGTTTGTTTTAAATAAAATCTGTTAAGTATGGTGAAGTTTCTCTAAAATGTTTTCTTCCCACTGTTACCATTAACATTATTTTTTATTCGATGGTAATGAGATACTAGAATAAACTACTACTATGGATCAGTGCTATATGTCGACATTTTAAGGGCTATAGATGAATTAATTACTACCAGTCAGTTCTGTAAAGTCAATTAAATTGTGGAAACTAAAGTTGGATTTGAAAGTCTGCTCTGACAGAAGCCGTTTGGTTTCCTCCTAAATCGTCATAAGTCTTGAATTTAATCTCCATGTTAGAACTTTCAAAGGTTTTTATAAATGTGATAGAATTTTTTACATATTTTAATTTTGTCTTTGATTTCATGATAACTGCTGAACACAATGTTTGCTTCTCTCTTATTGAAGAAAATATTTAACAAAGTTTGGTTTGTTTAGAAATAAACGGCAGTGGTTTATGTTAAATAGATGAATGAGCACTGAAGTTGCAAACCAGAGCTGACGCTAGTTTACTAAAATAGTTTTCTAACATTTCTGCTTTTTCAAGTGATAAAGAATGAAGTCAAACTTAAACTTATGTTTTCCTTTCTTTTTATTCTTGTGATTCTAAACCTGAAATAAGGGCTTCTATGGGTGTCAGTGTTAAACTCAAATTTGCAACAACAAAAAAAAACGTAATAAGTGTTATTGCAAACCAGCTGCATTTAAAAATAAAATGGTTTTCTGCATTGTATTTCTTACTTTAGCTTTGCTATAATATAAAAAACCTTTATTGTTTTTTCCCCCTTTGGTTTGGTTAATTTGAGATTTTTTGCAAGCATACTTCTTCACCACTAGAGGGCGTTATTTTCCTTTCTAATCTCAGACCCTTTTAGCACAGTGTTGCTCATCTGACCAAACATTATTAGATTTGCAGTTATTACCTAAAATGCACAACTATGAAAATTAATCAGGAATTCAGAGCAGAACTGATTTAAAGGTCTTCACACAATTGAACAATGAAGGTATGTCTTGTTGGGCCATAAACCATGGTAGTTATTTTGGACATTAGGGACCAATATTGAACCAGGTCATTGGGTTGGGAGGAAGCGGTTTCGCTCCAGATGGGCTGCTCTACAACTCTCACTCAAGCTTCTGCAGCCCCCTAGCCCAGGACAGTTTCACAAGAAACTCCTAGAGAGGTGCCTTTGCCCCCCGCTGTGCTTGAGGACAGAAAAAAAAACACACAGGATCTGAGAGGTTCACATTGGAAGAGGAGCCACCATGGACCAGAAACTCCAGACTGACCAGAGGCTAAAGTCTTAATGGCTAGCTGCTAATCAGACTGTTTGCAACAATCCTCCTTTCAGATGTGAAGACAGTGGAGAAGAACTCCTCCCCTGATGTGTGTCTGTCTGCTTTCCAAAACAGATATGCACAGAGGTAGAGGTCTGGCACAAGTCAGGGAGAGTTTCCAGCTAAAATCTTTTGTTTCCTTAATGATTAATTGATAAATTCTTGTGTTTACTGTTGAGTAAAGACAAAGTGTTGACTTCAAGAAGAACCGGCCTAACCACGCTCCACTGCTCATCAACAGCTCAGCTGTAGAGGTGGTCAACAGCACCACATTCCTGTGGGTGCACATCACAGACACCCTCAACTGGACTGGAAACACCACCTCACTGGTCAAAAGGGCACAGAAGGTCCCTGGGGAGGACGAGGAGACAGTGGCACGGGAAGGGTGGTGCTATGGGGGCTGCAGCCTCCCTCGTCATAGCATCAGCCCCCCATGGTGGGGGCTGTGGGGTAACATAATATTGTACTTAAAAACATGAAATTATTTATGTATTTATTTTTTAAAAGACTGTGTTTGATATGGGATTAAAATGATGGGCTGTGTATAAGATATAAACTAATGATTCATTATTTTAATATTTCATAAAAAAAACTAGGCTACTCCCCCTGAAGTGCTTCCGCCACCTCACATTCGTTTAGGCATGGGTAGCAATAGGCAGCAGAAACGTATTTCTGACTATTTCGAGGTGAGAAATGGTTTTAATTCCCCTATACGCTAGAATAAGGCTGCATATCACTAAATATTATGTCTGTATTAAGCTATTAAGTGATAAAATATGAAATTATTATTTTGTTTTTTGTTTCAGATATGAAATCATTCCCCATATCCATAGTCGAATGGACTTTCAAGATGTTCAATGCTCAGTTTAGGCTATATTTAGGCCATGTTTCATTCAAGTATTCCTGTTCCTGTTGATTGCAAGCTGTTGTTTGTTTTCAATTCAATTTAATTCAGTTTATTTATATAGCACCAATTCACAACACATGTCATCTCAAAGCACTTTACAGTTCAACCAGATCATCCAGTCAAATTGATACAAAGTTTTCTATCTAAGGAAAACCAGTTGATTGCATCGACTCATTGACTCAAATACAATCCCTCACACTAAGCATGCTTGTAGCGACAGTGGAGAGGAAAAACTCCCTTTTAACAGGAAGAAACCTCCAGCAGAACCAGGCTCAGTGTGAGCGGCCATCTGCTGAGGCCCACTGGGGTTCAAGGAGACGGAAGCAGAGACATAAAAAGCAGCTGTAAAAGGCGGCCCCGTCCAGGAAACACACAGCCAGGCAGACGATCAATTTTAAATTATTAAAAGAGAAGATATAAAGTTTAAAATGTTCATGCTTTGTTCCGATGCATTTTAAATGGCAGTTTTTGGCAACAAATGTAGGCCTACAATAACGTCAGCCACAGCCCTCAACATAATGACGTCATGTGTTTTCCAACCCAGCCATCAGCCCCCCTCGCTTGAAACAGCTTCCAGCGCGCCTGCGAGGAGAGCCCACCTGCCCCCAGCCATCCTCTCCACCTTCTCCAGAAGCACCATAGAGAGCGTTCTGAGCAGCTGTCTCACTGTATGGTGTGGAGGCTGCAGCGCCTCAGACTGGAAGAAGGTGAGAACAGCAGAGAGGATCATGGGGGCTCCTCTTCCCACCATTAAAGACATTTCATCCCAGTGATGCGTGTCCCGAGCCCGTGACATCATCAATGACCCCTCACCCCCTCCCACAGCATGCTGTGGGAGGGGGTGCCTGCATTGAATGCTGTGAAGCACTCAATGCAGGTCCAACAGGTTCCGAAAAAAAAAACTTCTTCCCCACTGCAATCAGACTGCTAAATGTTAAATAAAATGGGAAAAAAGCATTGAATGTTTGAAGAACTGTAAATCATATCTCAGTCTATGTTTACATTTGATCACCATGTTTACATTTTATCAGCGCTGCACTTTAAGAAATGGAAATGTCATGAGAGCTGCACAAAACAAAGTTTTGTTTTGTATACACCCTGTGTGTACAAAATGACAAAAAGAGATCACATGGTAACACATTGGATGTTGATTATAAAGCTAAAACAAGCTTTATTTCAGCAAGGGTTTAAACACAAATGTAACATTCTGTCATGTGTTTTCTCATATGCTCATATTTTGACTACCAAATTATGACCAAAAGTCACTTAATCGGAATCCTCATGTCTGCTAATGTCTAGCTCAGAAGGTAAAGAATCTAGAAAATCATTTAATAAAACATAACTTGGCCAAATCCTTCAAGATAAACTTTGGTTCTCAAACCTAGCATCCATGCTAAACAGGGATATCATTGCACAACCTCATTGATTATGGTTTTGAACCATGTTTTTCCTTTGTATAGAGTAGCTTAGGTTAGTTGAGTTTCACTAGTTTTCAGTCAAGAGTTTTTAACAAAAATATGTTTGACTTGGAGTTGAACGATTTTGGTTAATAAACTCTTATATTTTGAATGGAATTTGTGGTGAATTTATTCCATATTTGTGCAGAATTATCAGTTTGACTATGATTTAAACTTGATTCACACCTTCACTTAAATGTTTATCATTTTTTTAAAACTGCCATTGTTCCAGCATGGAGAGACTATAGTCGATCTAAGTATATGTTTTTGTTTGCATTTTCTTATGCTTATTAATGTCAGGTTAAATCTCTCTTGATTTCAGTTTCAATTCAATTCAGCTCATTTCTATAGCGCCAATTCACAACGCAAGTCAACTCAAGGCACTCTTCAGTTCACCAGATCATCCAGTCAGATTGATTCAAAGTTTTCTATCTAAGGAAAACCAGTTTATTGCATTGACCCTTCAGCAATCCCTCACACTAAGCATGCTTGTAGCGACAGTGGAGAGAAAAAACTCCCTTTTAACAGGAAGACATCTCCAGCAGAACCAGGCTCAGTGTGAGCGGCCATCTGCTGAGGCTGACTGGGGTTCAAGGATGATGTCAGAGGATGAAGAGAGCACATCCAGCCAGTCACAGTCAGAGAAACAGGACTACACTGAAAAAGAGGTCGATCTCTAACATCTATAAACAAAGGTGTTAATGGCAGCAGCACAGGAACAGACCAGATGAAGCTACTATGAGAAAAAGCAGAGAGAGCAGAACGTTAGAGATTGAACTAACAGATCCTGCAGATTCGGAGAATAGAGATAGAATTAAACAGAATGATGAAATAGGGGTCCCTATGTGCTCCAGCAGTCTAAGCCTATAGCAGCATAACTATAGAGATAGCTCAGGTAAATAGCATAATTACGACCCCTAATGGGGTGGGCAATAAACATATTACAGTTGCACAACTCCTAACAACCCTTTTTTACTTTATTATTATATTATTATTATATTCGGTACATATCCAGCTGTAAATTAGTTCATATCACTAGTGATCTATATATTATATTCATTATTTATAATGGTATTCATCTCTGTACTCATTCAGTAGAAACCCATGTCCTTTATTTATAGAACCATTATTTATCCTGCACTTGCTGCTATTGTACTTCTGGTTAAACCTAAACTGCATTTCGTTGCCTTGTACCTGTACCTGTGTAATGACAATAAAGTTGAATCTAATCTAACCCTTTTTTACTTTAGCTAGAGGTTTCAGGTGTCAGATTAAAATCCCTTTTCAGTCATTTCTATGCTGAGCCAGGGGGCCAAACCCAAGAACCAACGACTCAATAGTTAAAGGGAAAAATAAACCTGAAAAAAAAAAAAGCAGAGACCGAATTGAAACCTGTGGGAAGCTAAAGAGACGAATTGCTAAGCCTAACAATATGATACAGACTAAGGAGCAGAGTAAGGTTAAGTGGGACCTTCAAACAGTCAGGGGCATTTATTTAACATTACACCGGCTTTTCCCATTTTTATAAGATCAACATTTGACACAAACATTTAATCCAAAGGGAAATATATATCTGACATGCAGATTTTATGGCTGTGGGAGCTAGCCGAAATACACTATATTGCCAAAAGTATTTGCTCACCTGCCTTGACTCACATATGAGCTTAAGTGACATCCCGTTCCTAATCCATAGGGTTCAATATGACGTCGGTCCACCCTTTGCAGCTAGAACAGCTTCAACTCTTCTGGGAAGGCTGTCCACAAGGTTTAGGAGTGTGTTTATGGGAATTTTTGACCATTCTTCCAGAAGCGCATTTGTGAGGTCGCACACTGATGTTGGACGAGAAGGCCTGGCTCTCAGTCTCCGCTCTAATTCATCCCAAAGGTGTTCTATCGGGTTGAGGTCAGGACTCTGTGCAGGCCAGTCAAGTTCATCCACACCAGACTCTGTCATCCATGTCTTTATGGACCTTGCTTTGTGCACTGGTGCACAGTCATGTTGGAAGAGGAAGGGGCCAGCTCCAAACTGTTCCCACAAAGTTGGGAGCATGGAATTGTCCAAAATGTCTTGGTATGCTGAAGCATTCAGAGTTCCTTTCACTGGAACTAAGGGGCCAAGCCCAGCTCCTGAAAAACAACCTCACACCATAATCCCCCCTCCACCAAACTTTACACTTGGCACAATGCAGTCAGACAAGTACCGTTCTCCTGGCAACCGCCAAACCCAGACCCGTCCATCAGATTGCCAGATGGAGAAGCGCGATTCGTCACTCCAGAGAACGCGTCTCCACTGCTCTAGAGTCCAGTGGCGGCGTGCTTTACACCACCGCATCCGACGCTTTGCATTGCACTTGGTGATGTATGGCTTGGATGCAGCTGCTCGACCATGGAAACCCATTCCATGAAGCTCTCTGCGCACTGTTCTTGAGCTAATCTGAAGGCCACATGAAGTTTGGAGGTCTGTAGTGATTGACTCTGCAGAAAGTTGGCGACCTCTTCGCACTATGCGCGTCAGCATCCGCTGACCCCGCTCCGTCAGTTTACGTGGCCTACCACTTCGTGGCTGAGTTGCTGTCGTTCCCAAACACTTCCATTTTCTTATAATACAGCTGACAGTTGACTGTGGAATATTTAGGAGCGAGGAAATTTCACGACTGGATTTGTTGCACAGGTGGCATCCTATCACAGTTCCACGCTGGAATTCACTGAGCTCCTGAGAGCGACCCATTCTTTCACAAATGTTTGTAAAAACAGTCTGCATGCCTAGGTGCTTGAATTTATACACCTGTGGCCATGGAAGTGATTGGAACACCTGATTCCAATAATTTGGATGGGTGAGCAAATACTTTTGGCAATATAGTGTACCAACAACAACCTCCTCACACACAGCAAGAACCTGAAAGCTTCGTGAGGGAAGATATTACCTTCTTTTTACAAGGCAACGGTGCTAACAAGTGTAACCACGTAGAACACTGTGAAAAAACCAGACTTCTGGGGATTTTAAATGTAAACTTTTTAAGGAATTGTTCAACCCTTACAGTCAGATATTGCTTAATCACAGTTGTCTTGAAAATGAATTAATTACAGGGACAGAAACTCACTAAAAAACAGCTGCTAGATGTAGGTGAAAGTTCACAGGGACTGTGTGAAATCCAAAACCACCTCCTGTAGCAGCAACAACACTATGCTGGACATGCGTCTCAAATTACAGGGATTACAGTGGGAGCAGCTGGAAAACTGCTGGAGCTGTTGGTGAGTCTACCTAAAAATAGACTCAATGGACAGAATCGTTTTCAAAAGGAAAATACAGATTTAAGGCCACATATAGGGAAAATAGTACTTTTTAAACTTTAAACTTACTTTAGTTTCTCTACTTTATTTTTTTAGTGTATATATATATATATATATATATATATATATATATATATATATATATATATATATATATATATATATATATATATATATATATACACTACCGTTCAAATGTTCAAAAGTTTTATTTTTATTTTTATTTTTGAAGGAAAAGCACTGTACTTTTTAATGAAGATAACTTTAAACTAGTCTGAACTTTAAAGAAATACACTTTATACATTGCTAATGTGGTAAATGACCATTCTAGCTGCAAATGTCTGGTTTTTGGTGCAATATCTACATAGGTGTATAGAGGCCCATTTCCAGCAACTATCACTCCAGTGTTCTAATGGTACAATTTGTTTGCTCATTGGCTCAGAAGGCTAATTGATGATTAGAAAACCCTTGTGCAATCATGTTCACACATCTGAAAACAGTTTAGCTCGTTACAGAAGCTACAAAACTGACCTTCCTTTAAGCAGATTGAGTTTCTGGAGCATCACATTTCTGGGGTCAATTAAACGCCCAAAATGGACAGAAAAAGAGAACTTTCATCTGAAACTCGACAGTCTATTCTTGTTCTTAGAAATGAAGGCTATTCCATGCGAGAAATTGCTAAGAAATTGAAGATTTCCTACAACGGTGAGTACTGCTCCCTTCAGAGGACAGCACTAACACACTGCAAAAACAATCCAGAAATAAGTAAAAAATGGCTTAAATTAAGTATGTTTAGCCTTAATTTGAGCAGGTAAATAAGATGATTTGCCAATGGAATGAGTATTTTTACTCTTAAAATAAGATAGTTAGATAATATTTACTTGAAATAAGACGATAAAATAGTTTTTTCTTATTTTAAGAGGAAATTGTCTTGTTCCATTGGCAAAGTGTCTTACTTACCTCCTCAAATCAAGGAAAAACACACTTATTTTAAGAAAAAATAACTTATTGAGATTTCTATTTTTTGCAGTGCAGGCTCTAACCAGAGTAGGAAAAGAAGTGGGAGGCCGCGTTGCACAACTGAGCAAGAAGATAAGTACATTAGAGTCTCTAGTTTGAGAAACGGACTGGAAAAAAGTGTTGTGGACGGATTAATCTGAGTTTGAGGTGTTTGGATCACAAAGAAGAACGTTTGTGAGACGCAGAACAAATGAAAAGATGCTGGAAGAATGCCTGACGCCATCTGTTAAGCATGGTGGAGGTAATGTGATGGTCTGGGGTTGCTTTGGTGCTGGTAAGGTGGGAAATTTGTACAGGGTAAAAGGGATTCTGAATAAGGAAGGCTATCACTCCATTTTGCAACGCCATGCCATACCCAGTGGACAGCGCTTGATTGGAGCCAATTTCATCCTACAACAGGACAATGACCCTAAACACACCTCCAAATTGTGCAAGAACTATTTAGAGCAGAAGCAGGCAGCTGGTATTCTATGGGTAATGGAGTGGCCAGCGCAGTCACCAGATCTGAACCCCATTGAGCTGCTGTGGGAGCAGCTTGACCGTATGGTCAGTGATGGGACTAACGGCATTGAAAGTAACGGCGTTACTAACGCCGTTACCTTGTTTTAGTAACGAGTAATCTAACTAATTACTTTGACTGTAACTATAACGCAGTTATCATTGCAGACACCCCGTTACTGCGCGTTACTCAGGTCGCACAATGAACCTTTTTTCATGATAGGACTCGTGCGCGCCTTGTCATGAGAGAGGGGAGGATGAGACTGGCTGATGTATAGTGAGATTCCGTCTGTCACTTGGGTAGGTGGGTGTTTCTGCTGGTGGGTGTTAACGCACAGCACACACAGAGAGATGGAGAGTGAGGAGGACTCCAGCAGCAAAACAGCGTTTTCCACATGGAAATACCGGTGTTACATCGAGCTGCGTTTCCCCATCAGATACGGTTTCCCCTGCATCTCCGCACAGCGCAGGCGGTGCGATTCACCGCGCAAGCGTCAGGAAACGCGCATGATCGCTAAAGGCGCGCAACAGTCGCCCTGTGCTTGAACCAGAGGAGAACTATGGAGAACGTGAACGATCAAATGACAGCCTATATGGAGAAAGGAAGAAATCTGGATGGATGGATGGATGGATGGATGGATGGATGGATGGATGGATGGATGGATGGATGGATGGATGGATGGATGGATGGATACTCTGCCTTTTCAACCTACTGTATTTTTTATTTCAATCATAATTTGATTGTGATTATCACAATGCTGTGATTGCTGCAAATGGAGGATTCTTTGACGAAAGCAAAGTTTAATGTAAAAAAAATCTTATTTCAAATACAAATCATTATTTCTAACCTCGTCAAGTTTTTTACTCTATTTTCTATTCATTTCACAATGTATGGTGGTGAATAAGTGTGACTTTTAAGGAAAACACAAAATTGTTTGGGTGACCCCAAACTTTATATATTTGTATATATATATATATATATATATATATATATATATATATATATATATATATGAAGGGCGACTGGATGCTCATTAACTCAAAGCATCCTTGGATGAAAAACTATAAGCAATCTTAATGGTTGATTGGTTTGATTATATAAAGTGTCTCAGGCTGTATAAATAGCATTATATGAGGATTATTATCAAGTGGAAATCAGGAATAACTGGCAAAATTCATTTGACTTTAGAAATATTTATGCTATTCCAAAGTATTTGTTGGTTTTGTGGTTCTATATTGTAGATAAATGATGAAATTTTAAAGCAATATCTCTTGCAAGATACAGGTTAATAATACAAATAAAATGTACAAAACTGGTTTAAACGTTTTGTGCTGAGGAAGGCAAGGTACCCTCTGGAAAGAAGGTAGTAAATCAACTCCATAGTTCTAAAGCTTATCATCTACATTTGAAACAACAGCAAAAAATATTTGGCTTTTAAAAGATGTAAACAGACTGTTATTAATCTATATAGTATATATGAATAAAAAAACCCAGAGGATTGTTATGACATAGCACCAAGTCAATTCTGTACAGTGGTCAGGGCTATAAAGAGGAGGAAAAAGCGCAATAAATAGAATAAAAGTAAAAGAAATTTTTGTTTTCAGCTTCAGTCATTACAAATGATCTCCAGTGCCAGATAGAACTGATAATTACAATTATTTAAGAATATTATTGAACATAATTATAATCTGGGTCATAAACTGGATTGATGTCTTTACACATCCAAATGTGCATCTTTCCAATTTTGACCTTTTAGATTACATGCAGAAACATCTTTAACAAAAAGTAAAATATTATTTAAAAAATTGCATTATAGCTCTCTAAACTCTAAATCTCTCTCTTTTTTTATCTCCCTTAAATGATCTGCACATGTTGGATGTTTAGTTTAATCTGCATAACAGCTAAAGGGATCACTTTATCTGTAAGTAAAAAAATATTTCTTCCCCTGCCCACCACAAGGGCTGCGATCAGATTACTGGCACTGCATGTTTTTATTTTCCTCAGTAACACGTAAACACAACACAGTAAACACAAATGTAATTTGAATTTAAACTTCAGCTTTTGTAAACTCCTTTAAAAGTACAAAGTACTGATTAATGAGTGCAATATATACAATTGTGCATAAATGGTTAAATAACTACTTAGATATGTATTAAAGGTCAGTATCAACAACAACATCAAAGCATGAACGGCAAAAGAAATGAAAAATGATTTTTCAGGATTTGAAAAATCTAGCTGCTGATGTTATTTCTGCCACCTGCTGGATGAAATGTGTAGTGCAGCTCTGCTCAGGAACTTCCAAAGAACAGAAGGCTGAGAAATTCCCCAGGATTCTTAGGTTAAATGAAACCCAAGATTTTTAATGGAAATTGGCTTTTTAATCAGAGTGCTTCAACATATTATTAACACCTCCCCTTTAATTCCGTGGACCAACCACCATAAAACTATTGTGACAATAAATGCACGGTGAAGTTAACCAAAACTGTCCCAAAGATTGCAAGGGGAGCTTCTGTTGTAATGAACAAGCTTAATTAAATGTGACTGAGGGTATAGTTTCTGGTATGTGTGGAGAGCCTTAAATCCTCTTACTGATAAGTTTGAGGAATTATCAGAGGCATTGTTGCAAATTAAATATAGTTTATTGAAGGCACAAGTTCCTTTGGACAAGGATCATCAGTTTATTTTACTGTACAAAAATTAAATGTAGGAGTCTATGCTGGTCCTGGAAACCTTATAGCTGAAAGACATAGCTAAACCCCAATTAAGTTAGACTGTTTGGGGAGGATGAATTAAAAAATAAAAATAAAAAAAACATCCAGAAAATGCTTTTGACCACTAATAACTATCCAAACAAAAGAAATTCTAAACAAAAACAAAATCTGGGACTGAAACTGAAACAGTAGCAGGCCAACCTATACCCAAAAGAGAGATCATGTTAGCTGAGCACCTTCAGCAGCCAGGTAATGAGGAACTGCCTTTACTAGTGAATAACCCCGATGCATGGGTGCATGCATGGAGCCCATACAGCAAAACACTGCTTCCAGAAAGTCATGTGACCGATACAGGAGTTTTTTCTGACCGACTGACTCATTAACTCTGTTTAAAAACGTTTCTGTCAACATGATGCATCTGCTAAAAAAATGTGTCATCTTTTGTGATTTATTATTAAAATTTTCAATAACTTTGGAGCAACCTAAAAGGAATTAAGTTTTTATTTTAATTTTCTCCTTGTGTCATTATTTTTCCTCTCAGTTATCACTCAACTTATCTGAATTAAAATTAATTTCAAATTTAGTTTATTTACTGTTTTTACTGTACGTTTTAAAATTACGATTTAAAATCCCAGTCCACAAGCATCCTCATTCACATTTTCCCCTAAATATGTTTGCATTATTTATTGGCTACATCTAAAAATATTGAGGATATTTTCAATTTAAACATTTCATTTCAATTCAGTTTATTTATATGGCGCCAATTAACAACACATGTTCTCTCACTTTCCAGTTCACCTGATCATACAATCACATTGATTCAAAGTTTTCTATCTAAGGAAAGCTGTTTATTGGATCGACTCATTGACTCTTCAGCAATCCCTCACACTAAGCATGCTTGTAGCGACAGTGGAGAGGAAAAACTCCCTTTGAACAGGAAGAAACCTCCAGCAGAACCAGGCTCAGTGTGAGCGGCCATCTGCTGAGGCCCACTGGGGTTCAAGGAGACAGAAGCAGACATAGAAAAAGAAGCATAGATACAAAAGACAACTGTCAACCAGCTCCACAGGCGGCCCCGTCCAGGAAACACACAGCCAGGCAGACGAGCTCCGAGCCAGCTCCCATGTCAGAGGATGAAGAGAGCACATCCAGTTAGTCACAGTCAGAGAAACAGGACTACACTGGAAAACAGGCCAAGCTCCAACATCTAGAAGCAAAGGTGTTGATGGCACCATCTCACAGGATGGTGTCAAAGCCAAACAGGAACAGATGAGGCGAAGCTTCTATGAGAAAAAGCAGAGAGAGCAAAACGTTAGAGATGAAACTAACAGATTCTGCAGAGTGGATATAGATAGAATGAAGCAAAATGATATAGTTGCCTGCTTTCATAGATATGAGAATTATATAAACATAGATATGAAATAATACAATATAACCTACAATAACTTAAGTTATATCAGTTTACTAGGTTATAAAATCAATTCAGTTAGTCTGTCTAATAAGCTGTCTGTAATGTCTTTAAATCAGAGGTGTAGCCAGAACCTTTTTATAAGGATGGCCAGGCAATAACCAATGTAGACGGAGGGGTGGCCGATAGTGGATCGGCGCCAGAACCTCATAGTCAATCTACACTGTTTCAACAGGAAAATTAACGAGCAAAACATCCATATTTTACCAAATAAAGACAAACTATCCTTTCCTACAGCCTTTCAAAACAAATAGATGTACACATTTAAACACCCATGCTTTCTATATAAGAGGTCTAGTGGATAAAATAGTTTCAGGTTTGAAACATCTTTTCCATTGTCATCATCTAACCACTTTTATCAATAATCATTCTGCATAAAATTGACATTTACAAGTACTAATATCTACATCAATTGATTATTTATTTAAAATAGTTATCTATGATTTCACTGAAGACTCCTAGAGGACTTGCAGAAACACATATTTTTTATTTACCCTATAAGACAAAATCTAGTTCTGGAAAGAGCATGTATTCTGTATTTATAATCTTTAATGTTAGTATATTGATGTGCATAATTAACTACAGTGATTTTGCAATTTATAATATATGAATATTTGTAATATTTTGAGTATTCCACTTGAGAGTATTACTCTTGCCACCATCTGTATTAGAGGGTAAAAATGGTAGGGGTGGCCACGGTGGCCAATGATTGGCTATGGGTGGCCATGGCCACTCCTGGCCCACCATCTAGCTCCGCCCCTGCTTTAAAAGTCCAGCAGGTGTCAGTATTCTGCGAGACAGTATCAACGCAGTATCAATACAGTTAGGCAATGTGTTGAAACACTCATTAACCCATCACTAGCCTTTACCTTCTGTAAAGTGAAACCAGTTAACAGCGTCGCTCTCTAATCAGGAGGAGGAATCAGCAATAATTCTAAACCCACCTCATACTCAATGTTAAACATACCTCTGCTGGAATCATCCGCCGGGTATCTGATCTCCTGAGTGATCTGCCTGCTTTAAATGTAAACACTCATTACCTGTTTGGCTAACACAGTGTCTTCTATATATGGGAAAGAGGAACAGTGTGCAGCACCATACTATACAGCACCGGCTACATAAAGACCAGACAAGAAGTCAAATTACACCTCAGATTTAGGTAATTAGGGGCCCCAGGCAAAGACAGGCAGGGGGCCCTCTGAATTCGGAAATCAACTCATAAAACAGCCCCATTCTACAGATATAGAAATGTTAATAGAATAGACATCCATTATCTGTTCTAGGTTGTGTCCCTCTCTTCTTGTCCCTTTTCTTCTTGTTTTCCTCTCTATGTTTTGTACTCAGCTGACTTTTCATGCTGTCTCTAAAGGAATGAAAGATTTTTTCCAAGCACTAAGCTCACTTAGCTGATTGCTCCTTCCTGTGTTTCCAAAAAGGCCAAAGTAAATAACCCAGCAGACAAGATAGAGGAGAGCAGGAGGCGGGGTTACCAATCTACTCGCTCTGGAGAGCAGAGTTCGCTGCTTTTAGATGTTGTCTCCAAAGTCTCCAGTAGCAGAAAAAAGTCGCTAGATTTGGAGCTAGGAGCTTTTTAGAAATCAAAGTTCTAGAGGGGTCTGAAAAGTGGCTAAATATAGCGACTAAAGCGCTAAGTTGGCAACACTGCTCTTTGCATGGTTTGTTTTCAAATGGTTTGCTGCAGGGGCTGCTCAGTGGGGCAGTGGGTAGAGCTGCTGCATTGCAGCAAGGTTTCAGGGTTCAATTCCCGGCATGTTCTCCCTGAGCATGCATGGGTTCTCTCCGGGTACTCCTGCTTCCTCCCACAGTCCAAAAACATGAATGTTAGGTTAATTTGCTTCTCTAAAATCCCCTTAGGTGTGAGTGTGTGAATACTTGTTTGTCCTGTTTGTCTCTGTGCTGCCCTGCGATGGATTGGTGACCTATCCAGGATGGACCCCGCCTCTCACCCACTGACAGCTGGAGATGGACACCAGCACCCCTCGTGACCCCAAC
Organism: Cyprinodon tularosa; assembly: GCF_016077235.1. Lineage (NCBI taxonomy): Eukaryota > Metazoa > Chordata > Actinopteri > Cyprinodontiformes > Cyprinodontidae > Cyprinodon > Cyprinodon tularosa. The sequence continues at coordinate 72,654 of NW_024039257.1, forward strand.
TGGGATAAGAATGAAGGAAAATGGATAGATGGAAGGTTTGCTGCCTCACTGTTGCAAATAACCCCCCCGTACCCTGCAACACACTTAATATTATCAGCGTTCTGATGGCATTTTAGAAAGGATTTTTATTAAAAACATAATTAATGTGCACAAATAAGGAATACTTGTATTAACTACAGATATAAACAGAGTTTTATGGGGCCCCCAGGAACTTGGGGCCCTAAGCAACTGCCAGGTATTGCCTAATGGTAAATCCCCCCCTGGGTAAGAACATTGGAGAAGTTCCCAATATGAAGGTTAACAGAACTACACACAGGGAAATAATTCATAAATATACTGTTATGGTTTTTAATAGTATATTTGTATAAATAACATACGGTCAATTATTAACATTCTGATACACCTTTTAACCAAAAGGTTTGGTAACAAAAAACTTTTTTTTAATTACCAATATTTCCATCTCAACCAGTTAAATGTAAAAGTGGAAGAGATGTGGTACTAGTGACTCAGTGCGGAAGGTTTTCCAGCCTCTAAGGTGTTTACTACAAATGTACTTTCGGTCTTCCTCCTCCTACTCGGTGCTCTCCAGACATCTGCTGAGCACGCCCCGTGTTCTCACGAGCATGCACTGTCCACGCGTCGGCATCGCGCGCTGATTGGCTAAAAATGAGGCAAACAAAGATTTTCGACCAATAGGAGCGCTGATCACGCGGTGAGCCATGTCGTCCATACAGGCTGCACATGCTCAGCTGGGGAGGGCCGTATAAAAGCTCCGGGCCGCCTTTGTTTACAGTAAACGGAAGTGAAAGGTGCTGCTATCGGGTGTTCTGCTCTGAACGCAGCATTTTAACGGCTACAAGTTAACTGTTCGCCCGTGACAGCATCACACCGCAGCCATGGTAGCCATGGCCAAAAGGGTTAAAACCTTCCAGATTACTTTTGCGGATTCAGGCAAGTCTTTTTACTGCGGCGGGGAGAGGCTGTGTGGCCGCATAGAGGTGGAGGTGAGCGAGGTGACCCGGGTGTCTGCCATGAAGGTGCTGGCGCTGGGCTGCGCTAAGGTGGAGTACGCTAAGGGCAAGCAGCGGTGCCGCCAGGAGGCGGAGTACCTCCGCCATGAGGAGCTGCTCCAGCTCACCGAGCAGCCTACAGGTTCGGACACATTCATCACATTTTATATTAACATCCAGGCTTTTTAGCTCTGCTGTTTAATGCAGAGAGTTAACCTGAATCATAGCCCCACCCTCCATAAGAGGGGATGCTGTCAATCATTAACACCTGGTAATAAAACTAAACTTCTTCTACTTGGCTTTATAGACTCGGACGGATCCGTTGTCTTACGACCTGGTAACAAATACGAGTACAAGTTTGGAATTGATCTTCCTCAGCAAGGGTGAGAGTCTCTACCTGGATCTGTGTGAATCTGTCCCTCTAGTCTCTAACGAGTCATTTCACAGGCTGTACTTTCGGTTTCACACTCATGTCTCTGCTCACAGGCAGCTGGTGTCTTCATACAAGGGGAAGTTCGGTTATGTTCACTATTATGTGAAGGCCCTGATGGAGAGGCCACAGCAGCCCACCCTGGAGTGCAAGAAGTGCTTCGAGGTGGAGGAACCTCTGGATGTCAACACACCTGACCTGCTGGTGAGCTCACAGTTAGTTAGTTAGCCATTAGTTAACCAGACAAGGGAAGTTGGTCTAAAAAAGAAAAGTCCACTTATACACATCCTGTTAACCTTATGTCTGTATGTTCTGGGTACATTCAGAAGAATCATTTAAGCTCATAACTTCACATTTTTTATGTGTTTTCTGGGCTACTTAAGTTCCACACCGTAGAATTTCTGCCAGAGTCTGGTAGAAATGTGTCTGAATAATTAGAACACGTCTTGTTAAATATAATTTGTCACTTTATAAACCAACATGTGTCTGGATTTAATCTGTGTGCCTCATAAATATTCATCTAAACCTTCTGATTTCCTAGTATATTATGAGGTCCACAGTTGAGGCTCTGGAAATCTGTGATTCTAGGAAAGGATGGTTCTGTTAAGCTGTACACATAAACTTTGGAAGAGCAGTAGGGCCCTATAAAATCTGTTTTATTTTTTCCCAAATTAAATTTTTTCCGTTTAAATTTTTTAAAATTCAGTTTTCTGTATGTATTTTTGTGCCTCCAATCAATGGAATTTTGACAAAACTTGCAAAACAATAGTTGACCTGACACGTAAAAGTACGAGTAAGCTCTGTACTCGGGGCTTAGCGTTGCGTTTCTTAACATTTTCGCAGAAAGCGTAGCTGTGGAGAGCCGCTTCGCCATTTTTTCAATGTTTTTATGGGGGAGGGTGAGCGGAAATGATGGAGCAGGAGGGGTTGTGTCATCCAGATTTGCGCCCCCCGGTGTGCGTTTCCCCCCCGACGTACGTTCTTCTCCAACTCAAAAACAAGAATTTCATTTCAAATGTAGAAATTCGGCGTTTACACTACATTCCGCGTAATTTGCCACTTCCGCGATTCCGTTTGTGCAGAAATTATAGCTCCGTAGAGCAGTCATCCAATCTGTTTTTTGTTAGAGCTTAGATTTATTTATTATTAGGGAAGCAGGAGGGTTTTTTTATTCCAGTGAACGCCTGAAGGCTTCTGTAGTTCACAGTAAGGTCAGCCTGAGAGTCTTTACCCGTAAAATTAGACTCAAAACTCATCACCCCTCTTATTGCGTAACACTCCTAGCTGTTAACATGTTTTATGTCATATTCTAACTCTTTACAACTGTTTTACGAGCCTGGATGTCTGCTTTTATTTACTTGCACTTTGAAATTTAGGCCAGGTATGAAAAATAACAAGTAGTGCTTATTTTTGTTTGTCATCAGTCCCCTGCAGGCGGCACTAAGGAGAAGAAGGTCACCATCATGTTCATCCCTGACGGCCAGGTGTCGCTGAATGCAAAAATCGACCGGCGTGGATTCTGCGAAGGCGAAGACATCTGTATCAATGCAAAGTTTGAGAACACTTGCTCCAGGATTGTGGTACCCAAGGCTGCCATTATTGCCAAACACATCTACCAGGCCAACGGCCGCACCAAAGTCTTCCGACAGAAGCTGTCCGCCGTGCGTGGGAACCACATTATCTCAGGCATGTGCGATGCCTGGCAGGGAAAGACCATCAGAGTGCCAAAGATCAAACCATCCATTCTCGGCTGCAACATCATTCGTGTGGAGTATGCGCTCATGGTAGGTCTGCTGCATCCGACTAAATGGCTCTAAAGATTTTTTGTTGTTGTTTTTGGGGGAGAATTTTCCTAATCTGAGTATTTCTCGTTCATTTGGCAGATTTATGTCCACATTCCTGGTAGTGAGAAGCTGATCCTGGAGCTGCCTCTGGTTATCGGGACCGCTGGTCTCGGTAGCCGTAGCAGCAGCGTTAGTAGCCAAGAGGGTTCATTCAGCAACGCGTCTCAGAGTTGGGTGTCCCTCAGGATGTCCTCTCAGCCTCCCAGCTACTGTGACATCACCAAAGACTGCCGCCTTGACCAGCCCCTCACGCCGCTGCTGGACGACGTCGACTGCGATGACAGTCCCATCTTCATGACCTCGTCGGCCTTCCAGTTCCCGTCGCCTCCGGCATATTCCGAGGTAGGCGTCTCAGACAGGTCGCCTCGGTTGCTTTGCTGAGGCTAAATGCAGCTACAGCAAATTTAAACAATACTTCTTTCTGATTGTTTTTACTTTCTTGTTCCAGGCGGATGAGGAGTGCAACGGGAATCCACGCATGCTGCCTGTCTGCTGAAGCTCATCTATGGGAATTCTAGAGCTTTATTAAAGCTCTCATGGACTCTTCTTGTAAGGCACTTAAAAAAGAGTGAGGTGCTCACATCGGAGAAGATGGGATGGCGGATGTAAAGCCAGAGATGTAAAGAAAGAAAAGAATTATAGCCTTTCAAACGCTTCATCACCTATGCTGATCCAAAGTCTTCCGTCTGGTGCTGAAATGCCAGACCTGAGTACGCAGATTCTGCGGCGCAGGACGTTTCTGCGAGGGCTGTCCCTCCCTTAGACTCTGATTACGTATCAGACGTGTTTGATCCCAGCCTGCTGAAACACCTTTAATCATGAATCATTCCAATCAAATCCTGGGTTTTAGATAGAAATCATAGGAGGTCACAGATCTGTTCATTACTGAGCAGATCTTAACCGGGTGTAAAAGAACCTAAAACGGCGTTCTTATTTCCATAGATACCAGTGTTTTAAGAGTATCATTTATTCCTTAACTTGAGTCACTTTTCTTTGTTTTGTACCACTACTGCTGAATTGACTTGTTTGTGTTTGTTTCATATGAAAAGCAGGAATTTTTCCAGGGGAAGAATCCACTCTGTTAAAGTATATCTGATTTCCACTCATCACTGCAAAGTTGCCAAAAGTGATCAGAGCAGCAAAAACATGTTCAGATTTCTTTCTTCTTCAGCACCTTAATGTGCAGTTATCTAAGACGGCATTTCACCGTAACATCTGATCTCTGCTTGTTTGACTTCTGAACTTTCAGGGCCCAAAATCAGTTTTTTTTATACTTGTAATGCCTTGTCTGTACATGAGTTATTTTTGTATGGAACCCTATGGGTAATTTTTTTGATAAATAAAGAAAAGAGAAGGGAAAAAAGCGAGTGTTTATTCTTTCTCCAGCAACTATTGGAGCTTTTTGATGTTATTTAAGCTGTTCAAAATCACTAAATAAATACTTATTCTAGTTTCTCCCAATGCTGTGAGTCAACGACACACTCCTGTGCAGCATGATTATTTATCATAACAATTTAGGTCTGAACTTCCTGCTAAGAGAATAAAGACATTTTGAGAAAACTTAAAGGATATTACCGTAATTTTCTGACTATAAGCTGCACCTGAATATAAGCCGCAGAAGCTAAAATGCATGATATGTACATATACAAGCCGCACCGGACATTTTTTATGTTTAATGTCCGTCTTTCTAGCTGTTGTTCTGTCTCGTACCACTCGCGGTAGAAGTCTGCATCTGGAGGACCTCCGCATTCCCGCACACGCGACTATTGTACTTGTGTGTTAAAGGAAATGTGACCTCAACATGGTGGATGGTAAAATCCGTAGATTTAGGTATTACCCTAGTGGCCGTTAGCTGTAAAAGTCCAGCTATAGATAAGCTGCATTGTTGGAAAATGGGGGGAAAAAGTCGCGGTTATAGTCCGAAAATTACGGTATACACCAATTTGCTAAAATTTAATCCTAAAGTTTTAAAAAGCACATCAAACACACACTCAGTTTGGAAATAATGCAGCAAAAAATGTTTCCTTAATTTATTTTAGGTGTAGGAATAAAAATAATTAGAATGTAGTTATGTTCATGGTTACCCAGTAGTGAGAACGAATGGAGGGAAAATTAGCCTAAGGCTTCATTTGTCGCGTGTCAAAGCTGCACTTCAGGCATGACCCCATAGTTTACAGAATAACACGAATACCATAAACATCAAGGAAAATGATTTCTATGTTTACCAGTAAATACGCCTATGTGAAATTGTCAAACCTATTCATACTCCATGACATGAAACATCTCCCATCCGTGAGCAGATGGAATGAGGTCACATTCACTCAAGAAAAAGGTATACTTTTTAAATGTTTATCATTTTTTAAAACTGCCATTGTTCCAGCATGTAGAGACTATACATTTTCTCTTGTATATGCTTATTAATGTCAGGTTAAATCTCTTGAATTCAGTTTCAATTTAATTCAGTTTATTTCTATAAGCACCAATTCACAACACAAGTCATCTCAAGGCACTTTATAGTTCACCAGATCATCCAGTCAAGATGATAATTTCTAAGGAAAACCAGTTGATTGCATCGACTCATTGACTCTTCAGCAATCCCTCACATAAAGCATGCTTGTAGCGACAGTGGAGAGGAAAAACTCCCTTTGAACAGGAAGAAACCTCCAGCAGAACCAGGCTCAGTGTGAGCGGCCATCTGCTGAGGCCCACTGGGGTTCAAGGAGACAGAAGCAGAGAGAAAAAGCAACTGCTACAAAAGCGGCGCCATCCAGGAAACACACAGCCAGGCAGACGAGCTCCAAGCCAGCTCCCATGTCAGAGCCTAAAAGAGAGCACATCCAGTTAGTCACACAGAGAAACAGGACTACACTGGAAAACAGGCCGATCTCCAACATCTAGAAACAGGCGTTGATGGAAGCAGCACAGCTGATATTTCTCTCCAGGATGGAGTCACAGCCAAACAGGAACAGACCAGATGTGTGACTACAAATACAATATACCAAATTCCTGATGAATATCCATGACAAACACGTTTAACAAACTGTACATTTATAACCATTATAAAAAAATCCAACATGCTGTAACTACATTTCAACCTGCAGAGATTAAATCAAGAGTTTAGAGTCAAATTTACAGAATTTAGACAAATATTCAAAATTTGAAGAGCAAATAAAGACAGCACTCTTAAGGTTCAATGTCTGTTTATAACATTTATCCATGGTTTAGTTGCTCTTTAAACATGCTAAAACTGATTTGAAAATTAATAGAACTTCTAGAAGCAGACAGAAATGTGGGTTCCTGATAGCAGACGTGGGCAATGACACACATCCAAACACCATCAGCGGCAATTTTAACCATGAAAAACGTGGTTTAAATGGTCCTAAAACAATCTGAGCTTTGATTAAACTGGCAGTAGTCCTGCACACAGTCAGCAGGCCTCACCCTTGTTTTTCATTATTTTTGTTTTTTTGCAAGTCTGATCCTGACTCTGTTGCTGACGTTCTCGCATGGCTGAGAGCAACAGATAAGTCGAGTGTTTATCTCACAGCCGGTCTCTGACGAGAGTTTGCTTTCTGTGCCTCATACTCCAAGATTGAAAAACAAGCAGAAAAAAAGAGCAGATCTGGACAAATATCTTATGATTAGTTGATTACTCCACACATTCAGTAAGTGGATCTAAACAAAATACTGTTGTAGCTATTTAGCTTGATCATTACTGATATGATATGAGATTTTAAAATGGTGGATTTTAAAAGTAATTTATGGACATATTCTTCAACAAAAAAAGCCAAGAAAGAAAACATTTTCAGTCATTTGTGCAGTTTAGACACATTTTTCTCTGTTACTGCAAATCAGCATAACATGACCACTTACAAGTTTTTTTTCTCCTCATGTTGTTTATTGTTTGTTTGTGGGACATGTTGGCAGAACTAAGAGATTTTCTAATCAAACCCACCGGCGAACCGTTTTAAAGCATTTACAAATAATAACTAAGAATGCATGAAAATTACACTGTAAAATGTTTACCAATATAGATGTTAGACATCGCTGGAAAGGTTAGATTCTCCACAATTCAACACAGTGAGCACAAAAGCACAATTAACACAAGTATAGTAGCATGTCAACATGTACCACAACAAGCAAGCATGTCTTTATAACTGCTGTTCAAAAAATACCTATTATTTTCAACATACATACTCACACATGTATCACACATGTAATTTGGGCTCACAGTTCCTAAGTTATTTGCTTTCCGATTTGGATATGCAAAATAGACCAGAATTTCCCAAAATGAGGTGGATATTTAGAGGTTAGAGGTGTGGGCTGCAGCTATTGTTGAGTTTTCCTGCTCCACGGAGGTCATTCTCTATCAGAAAAGGTCCACTGGAGGAACAGTGACACGGTTGCGGTCTAATGATGCTGTAGGCCATAAAGGTTGGTGTCACAACCAACGAGAGAGCTGCTGGTGCTCAATCTGTTGAAGTATGTCTGAGAGCTACCAGAGTAAACAGTGAATCAAATTTAACGTGAGGGCTGCAGACTATAAGGATCTTTGGATGTGTGTCAGAAAGGGAAGGAAATTATTTAGATGGATTGAGGCGTTCATTACGTTTAAAACACTACACATCAAAATGAAGCCTAGGTTGAAGATCAACTGATTGGTTACCCTCATGCAATCAGAGGCACATTCATTTGTGAAGTAATTGTTTATCTATCGACCACACCTGCTCATCATCCAATCAGCATCCAGAGTTCGGCCTAAAAAACTTTTAAATCAAAAGAGAGGAAAAGGTTCCTTTGTGGGTCATTTCAGAACCAGAAACTGTTCCTATCTTGGTCTGTTCAGAACCAGGAGAGGAACAGTTTCTGGTTCTGAAATGACCCAGAGAGGAACAGGTTCCTCTCTGGGTCATCTCAGCAGCACAACCTGCCATCAACAAGCATCTGAGTTGGATCATGTCGGACTGATTCTCCACCATCCTTGGAAGCTCCATCTGGCTCCTCCTCTGTGCTGCTGGTTGCTCTTGTTGAAGTAATACCTTGGACTCCTACTGCTTCATCCCCAGGCAGAAAGCCACCATGTTGAGCCTGGTTCTGCCAGAGATTTTTTTCCCCTTGGGGAGTTTTTTCACTCCACTGTTGCTCTATGCTTGCTCATCATGGAGATTCATACGAATGTGCACCTTGTTCCATCTGGCGTCCATCTTCATTCCAACACCAGTTTCAGGCACACAGGACTTCATCTCTATTCTCATTTAGCAGCTCCTCATTATAATCAAAATAAATTTCGTTGTTAATGTTAACCACCGAGGCCTGAGCACCAAAGTCTTTCATTTTCCCTCCTTCTTTGTGAGTTTTTCGAGTTATAATCTCGCTAAGCCCTGTCGTACATCCCGGCCATTCTACGCTAAATTATTCAGGTTATTTGGTGTTTAATAAGGAAACTTAATTCACTGAGTGAGGAAACTCATAGAAAATCATTTTCTTAATGACAGAAAATTGATTTAAAGGATGAAGTTGCCACCAAGAAATTATGATTTGCACTGTTTAGTACATTTTTCCATTTAAACGGTCGGTGCTGAACAGACACTTATTGACGATCCCTTATTGTCTTTTATTGTCTTACTATTTTATTTATCGGGACTGAGATGTAAACAGGGAAGCTGATACTTGTGTCCAAAATACATTTCTACTCATAATGCATCACTACAGTACAGCTGTTTAAAAGTGTTTTATATATACACTCACCGGCCACTTTATTAGGTACACCTGTCCAACTGCTCGTTAACACTTAATTTCTAAGCAGCCAATCACATGGCGGCAACTCAGTGCATTTAGGCATGTAGACATGGTCAAGACAATCTCCTGCAGTTCAAACCGAGCATCAGTATGGGGAAGAAAGGTGATTTGAGTGACTTTGAACGTGGCATGATTGTTGGTGCCAGAAGGGCTGGTCTGAGTATTTCAGAAACTGCTGATCTACTGGGATTTTCACGCACAACCATCTCTAGGGTTTACAGAGAATGGTCCGAAAAAGAAAAAACATCCAGTGAGCGGCAGTTCTGTGGGCGGAAATGCCTTGTTGATGCCAGAGGTCAGAGGAGAATGGCCAGACTGGTTCGAGCTGATAGAAGGGCATCTCTGAACACACAGTACGTGGAACTTTGAGGCAGATGGGCTACAGCAGCAGAAGACCACACCGGGTGCCACTCCTTTCAGCTAAGAACAGGAAACTGAGGCTACAATTTGCACAAGCTCATGGAAATTGGACAATAGAAGATTGGAAAAACGTTGCCTGGTCTGATGAGTCTCGATTTCTGCTGCGACATTCGGATGGTAGGGTCAGAATTTGGCGTCTACAACATGAAAGCATGGATCCATCCTGCCTTGTATCAACGGTTCAGGCTGGTGGTGGTGGTGTCATGGTGTGGGGAATATTTTCTTGGCACTCTCTGGGCCCCTTGGTACCAATTGAGCATCGTTGCAACGCCACAGCCTACCTGAGTATTGTTGCTGACCATGTCCATCCCTTTATGACCACAATGTACCCAACTTCTGATGGCTACTTTCAGCAGGATAATGCGCCATGTCATAAAGCTGGAATCATCTCAGACTGGTTTCTTGAACATGACAATGAGTTCACTGTACTCAAATGGCCTCCACAGTCACCAGATCTCAATCCAATAGAGCATCTTTGGGATGTGGTGGAACGGGAGATTTGCATCATGGATGTGCAGCCGACAAATCTGCGGCAACTGTGTGATGCCATCATGTCAATATGGACCAAACTCCCTGAGGAATGCTTCCAGCACCTTGTTGAATCTATGCCACCAAGAATTGAGGCAGTTCTGAAGGCAAAAGGGGGTCCAACCCGTTACTAGCATGGGGTACCTAATAAAGTGGCCGGTGAGTGTATATTCCTTCAGCTGTAGGCAGTTATGCATATAGTAGTGGAATCTATTGCATTATCCCATACAGAAAAATCTCTTTTATTGAACATTGTAATGGGAAAAAAGAAATAAGTGAAATCAAGATGGCTGACACACAAAGAAAAAGACCAATCACTTCAACTTTTTCTGTTTCTACCGAAATAGAGGAACCACCATTACAACAGAATACCACATTACAACTGTAAAACTAAATTATCTATAAATTATATGTATCTATTCAGCTACTTTATGAGTATATTGAGTTTTTACAGTACAAAATGCATAAAGTGCACATGAGAGGAGAGATAAATATTTCTTTATAGAATAAAACCTTGTTTTACATTCCTAAGGATGTATAAAGCCAGTAAAAAGGATCCTGACTGAGTTTATCATAATTCATGCATGAGAGGGTTTAAGATACAAATAAAAAACTTCAACTTTTGATTTGACTTTGGTTTGGACACCTAGCCTACTGATTGTGTCGATTCAATTCAGTTTATTTCTATAGCGCCAATTCACAACATGTCATCTCTAGTCACTTTCCAGTTCACCAGATCATCCAGTCAGATTGATCCAAAGTTTTCTATCTAAGGGAAACCAGCTGATTGCATCGACTCATTGACTCTTCAGCAATCCCTCACACTAAGCATGCTTGTAGCGACAGTGGAGAGGAAAAACTCCCTTTGAACAGGAAGAAACCTCCAGCAGAACCAGGCTCAGTGTGAGCGGCCATCTGCTGAGGCCGACTGGGTTTCAAGGAGACAGCAGCAGACATAGAAAAAGAAGCATAGATACAAAAGGCAACTGTAAAATGCGTCCCTGTCCAGGAAACACACAGCCAGGCAGACGAGCTCCGAGCCAGCTCCCATGTCAGAGGATGAAGAGAGCACATCCAGTTAGTCACAGTCAGAGAAACAGGACTACACTGAAAAACAGGCCAAGCTCCAACATCTAGAAACAAAGGTGTTGATGGCAGCAGCACAGCTGATATTTCTCTCCAGGATGGAGTCACAGCCAAACAGGAACAGACCAGATGAAGCTACTATGAGAAAAAGCAGAGAGAGCAGAATGTTAGAGATTGAACTAACAGATTCTGCAGAGTGTAAAAATAGAGATAGAATGAAGCAGAATGATGAAAAGGGGTCCCTATGCCATTCTATTTTTTAGAAATTCTAGGAACCACTAGTAAACCTGCAGATTGAGAGCGAAGTGCTCTGTTAGGAACATAAGGAACAATCAGATCTCTGATATCAGATGGAGCTTGGCCATTTGGGGCTTTATATGTGAGAAGGAGGATTTTAAATTCTATTCTGGATTTAACAGGAAGCCAATGAAGAGAAGCCAGGATAGGCGAGATATGATCTCTCTTTTTCATTTTCTCAATTGTCACAATTTGATCCTTTTCTACGTTCCTTCAATACTTAAGGTTTATAAACGCTAACCTGATTTACTGATAGGAAGTTTTATTATATTTTATTTGTATTCTCATTGAACTACTTTACCAGACTCATTTCTTTAACACTGGAGAAAAAGAAACCATTTTAAAGCAATCATGTCTTTTAGGGATTTTTGCTGAAAAGATCCAGCCTTTCGAGGCTCTCTGTGTAATTAGCGCTGTTGGTTTTCCTATGAATAAACATCATGGTGCTCGTTCAGACCTGTTGAGTCACGAGGAGAGAGCTGAGTGTGTGTCAAAGCTTTCAGGTATTTCCCCTTGTTGACTCACCTCCAGGTCTGTTCTGATTGGCTGAGACGGTAGGGCACTGACTTCCTCATTGGCTGAGAAGGCTGTGCCTTTTGCCTGCTGCATTGGGCCACGCCACACAGACATCCACATGTTATGATCTTTATGAGGACTTTGCTTTGACTTCCATACAACTTTTATTTATTTCGCCAATCTCAAACCCTAACCGACCTAATACCACAACACTGTAAAACCTGAACCCAAACTTGATTGCACCTCAGTCCTAAACCTGACCGCTAACCAAATGGCAGTGTGAAAAATGTGCGGACCTCACCGTCTCAAATGGACTTTACTTTGATGGTAAAAATACAAAAGTGGATCCCTCTCTGAGCAGTTAGCAGCTCCAAGTACCCGCCCACACAAGTTCCTTCCTCTCTGATGTTGCTAACCCACAGCCTGTTCCAGCAGTAGAGGTCAACTTCAACACAGGAAGTAAATAGTGCTTATTTAGCAAATGTGGTCATAAGACTGAAGTTGGGTACAAAGCTGCCTCTGTTGTAACCTCAGCAGCTAGATCAACCTAACATTGACAGAAAGGCACTGAAACTCAGGAATCCTAAACTAGACTTGGATTGCATCTATCTTTTTTGCTGCTGCTCAAAGCCAACGTGCTTAGCTACACATTTGGAATGAAATTTAACATCTGAAAATGATTCATACAATTGCAGAACTTTATAGATCTATTACTAATGATCTTGATTCTGACTATGTAGCAAAAATGTTATCTGATGACCTTTAAGGCCAGCATGGCCCTAAACATCTGCTGCTCCAGGCTGGGTGACAAATAAATCTAGCTTTATTCAGAGGGTTAAAAAAAAAGGACCTCACTACAATCAGGGGTGTATTTAGGAAATTTGGGGCCCTAGGCAAAGACAGGCATGGGGCCCTCTGACTTGAGAAGACAACACATCAAACAGACCCATTATAGAAATGTTAATAGAATAGACATCCATTATCTGTTCTAGGTTTTGTCCCTCTCTTCTTGTCCCTTTTCTTCTTGTTTTCCTCTCTATGTTTTGTCCTCAGCTGACTTTTCATGCTGTCTCTAAAGGAATGAAAGATTTTTTTCTCATTCTTGTGTTTCCAAAAAGGAATGAGGATGAGACACACCTAATATTATAAGCGTTCTGATGGTGTTTTAGCGAAAGGATTTTTATCAAAAACCTAATTAATGAGCACAAAGATGGAATAGTTGTATTAATCATACGTGTAAACAGAGTTACCGTATATGGGGACCCAAGGCAACTGCCAAGTATTGCCTAATGGTAAATCCCCCTAGCCTCGTGAGACCATCCTGATCTCACAAGCTTTCAAGGTTTCACTCACTAATCAGTCTGGAGACTCTCCGTTGAAGAAAATTTGGAGCCGTTCACCAAACGAACGTCCAATCAGCGTTGGCTTTGAGGCGGGTTGAGGTGTGACGCAACGAGAAGCGCGACAGTTCAGTCTAAAGAACATGGCGGCTTCAGCCGATGAAACTAGCGTTAGCGTGGCTATCGAGCAAGTTTTATCGGAATTACAGAGTATTTCTTCACTGAAAGAAGAGCAAAACACTGCTCTGGAGGCTTTTCTCAGAGGAAAAGATGTTTTTGCTCTTCTCCCGACTGGTTTCGGCAAGAGTTTGATCTATCAATTGGCTCCTCTTCGTCATCACTCTGTTAGTACGTCATATGCTTCGTTGATCTGATTGGTTTATTTGGCCCGTCTATCACCAACATAGGCCAATCAGCTAACCAGTATTTTCGCCCCTTCCCAAAGTTACTTCAACGGAAGGTTTCCAGATGGATATGCGGAGCAAATCCATCTGGCGGAGTCAGGTTAAAATCCCCCCTGGGTACAACAGGAAAGAAACAAAAACTGCCTTATGTTATACAGAGCAAGGCATTAACCCCACATCATACCCACATGAGTGCAATTGAGGAAAGTAGAAAAAAACACAGTCCCCTGAGCCCCGATTGGCCCTTGTTACTGTCATGTTTTGGGGTAGGCAGACAAGAAATGTCATCATACTGCGTCTGTTATTGTGTAAATGTTCCTCTCTCACGGTTTCCCAAATAGAGGCAGATAGCTGTCCTTCCTGATTGCCACTGCAAGTGTTTTCCTGCTCCTGTGATTTAAAAACAATGTTGGCTGCACATAACCTGACTCCTGCAGACATGATCGTGTAAACAGAACGAGATAATGTGGACTTTCTGGCTGCATCTTGGTTACCTAACTGCAAATGTTACTTCTAAATAACAAGGTGTGTCTCATTAGAAACTATGTGAAACGGATTACTTCCTGTAACTCCACCTTTTTAGAAAGAACTGATGTAGTTGATAGAGATAGAGAATAGAACAGAATAGAGCTATATTACAACTGTTACAAGAAGAAGTATCTGGGATTTGACAGAAGCATCATAAAACAAATTTTAATTAAAAGTGTCAAAGACAAAAACATAGATACAAACTTCCCCTTTAAAATCAGGTAATATCAAAATTAGATCCACACAGATGGAGGTTAAGTCTGCATCCCTGATCTTTCTTCTAATCTCTTTGGTTCTCTAATGGCCAGCGAGAGACATGGATGAAGGACAATGGATTCCTGAAACAAGTTTCATTTCTCAAGTTGCAGGAAACACAAGCTCTTGCACAAGCATCACTTGTTTTCTTCACATGCAGCTCTGTGTTCTGTGGCTCATCTGCAAAACATGACAGGTTGAAAGGCTACAACAAACAATTAGAGGATCATCTAGGCTGACCTTTCTCTATCCATAACCTGTACAAACATAGAACAGAAGAAAGTGCAACCAACATTTCTGTACACATCCTGCTCAGACGCTTTTCAGACTTTTACCTTCAGGTTGGTGCTACAGAGCACTAATGCCAAGAATTAGCTGTTAGACTTAAAGGAATAGTACACCCAAAACATGATTAGCCTTCATTTTCTACTCACCCCCATGCTGAACAACACTCTGGAGTACTTTTTTGATATCTCAAATGCATCTGGAGATCTGGGAGGCTTCTTGCTGTCTGCTGACATTCAAATAATGGAGGTCTATGGCGCCCGAGGCAGAAAGGTCCATAAAAGTCCACAAAAAACGTGTCAATATTCCTCCATACTGCTCGTCCAATGTATTCCAAGTGTCCTGAGTGGGTAGCATCCAGAATTTACTCGAAACGAAGTCATTTAGAATGTTTTTAGAGCATAAACAGTAGTGTATAGGATTTCCTAAAAGCGCGTTCACGACGCTACGGAAACCGCGGCAGACCAAACCAGACGAAAGTGTTGGCCAATGTTGGCTTGTTTACCTCTAGAGCACAGTGGTACTTTAGATCGTCATTCGGAGGAGAGGAACCGTGCTAGCGTGGTGTGTAAACGGTAGTAAGGAACCAAGCCCGGCACGGATCGGCTTTCCGAGGGTTGTGTAAATGGAGTATATGTTTATACCAAAAACACAAGAAGTCAGATCCATCCATCCATCCATCCATCCATCCATCCATCCATCCATCCATCCATCCATCCATCCATCCTATGCTGTGCTTATGGGCAAGAGGCAGGGTCCACCCTGGACAGGTCGCCAGTCTGTAGCTGGGCGACATACAACCATACACACACACTTACGAACAATTAAAGCCCTTTAAACTAACAGCCATGCTTTTGGACTGTGGGAGGAAGCTGGGGTACCTGGAGAGAACCCATGCATGCACAGAGAGAACATGCAAACTCCACTCAGGAAGAATTAAACCTAAAACCTTCTTGCTGCAAGGCAACAGTGCTACCCACTGCCCCACCGTGCAGTGACTTTGCCACATTAAACATGACAATAAATTGATAGTT
The DNA here is from genome assembly GCF_016077235.1 of Cyprinodon tularosa. Taxonomy (NCBI): domain Eukaryota; kingdom Metazoa; phylum Chordata; class Actinopteri; order Cyprinodontiformes; family Cyprinodontidae; genus Cyprinodon; species Cyprinodon tularosa. The sequence goes on from NW_024039257.1 coordinate 88,430, forward strand.
CTGATTTTTTCAATGAGGGACAAGAAAAAGTATTTCTACTAATTTCTTTTTACTTCAAGTAATGCTAAAGGTTTGCATTATTTATCTTCAGTAGTGTATTGTAAGATGCTCATTAAGAACATTTTCTTTAGGTTTTATTAAACCCATTTCTGAAATATCATTATTTCTTAATCTGATGTTTGGTGTTGCTTTTTAAGTTAAGGTATAATGATACTTAGCTTCCATTAATATGGCATCAGAGATGTGTGTTCTCAGGCCTGTGCAGTCCACATGTGTCATGGATCAGTAAACACATCCAGTCATACCTTGGGAAAAGTGCCAGGGCCCATTGTTTAGTCAACACCAGGCAGTGTTTTTGATTATGAAGAGCATGGAAATAATTAAGTACACCTGCAAGGTCAAGTAGAATTAATGGAAAAGCACAAGAAAATGGGAACAAATCAATTTAATTTCAAGATTTTACTTTGCTCATGTTTGGTTTGGACTTAAATGGACAAACACTGAACAGAGATGACAGTTTTTATTATTCCAGGCCTTATTGCCCAATACCATCAAAGTTAAGTCAACTCTGAAGAGTTATAAATGCATATATAGATTTATTTTTAAATCAGGAGAGTTGCAAAACATAGTTGGTTTTAATTCACATTCAATCTGAACACCCTTAAAATAAACACTTTACAAAGAGAGTTTCTTCCTCAGCTTCCCACTTAATGACAGTGCACACCCATAAACAGCTAAATCAGCACGAAGTGCACAGGTCATCTGACATCTGTGCACAAATATGTGTGAACGTGACCTAAAGCTCCTCTCTGATATGTTCGAGTGCTTCTAGAAAGCCGGTTTATCTGAGTTATCCCCGAGTTCAAACCGCATTTCCTCAATTAAACAGAGCTGGGTAGTTTCAAGGATAACCCAGAACCAGTCTACTAACCTCGCATTTTTAAGGCCTAAACCTAAAAACACAAGACTAACTAAACCAGAAGAATGTGTAGTGAAATACAATACTTTGTTTTTAAAACAAAGTATTCCCTCCATGGCTATTTCATGTAAATGCATGTTTTAGGAAGCTACTACTGTGGGGAAACAGAGTTATTGCGTGTTTTCGTTTTGAAAGAACAGTCTGAACAAACAGACAATTGAGGCGGACCAGCAGGGAAACCCTAAAGACATATTAGATGAAAAAAACAGAGTTTATCTCAATTAAACGCCTGAGATAATTAACATAGTAGAGATGTGATTTTCTATTTTTTCTTCTTATTACCAAGCTTACTAAAACAATAAAACATTACAGTGAGGAGTTGCTGTTTAGTTTGATCCTGATTTTTCCTTCCTTGGTCAACTTGAACAGTTCTGTATGTTCAGCTTGAATGAGGAGGGTTATTTAAAGATTATGTTTCACATAAAGCAAAATATGTTTACTTCCGTAAACCAACTACTCTGCAAAAATGAAATGTTTTTAGAGCTCAGGTACAAGCTGTGTTTTCTGAGGTTACATTAAGATAAAGACTAACCACACCTTAGGAGATTTATTTTTCAAAGTAGGCCTCCTCACACCATGCCCTATATTAACACACAATACTGCCCCCTAGAGGTTGATATTATTAACTTTTTAAACAGATACAATTATGGATTTTAACTTAAATAGACAAACAAAAAATTACTTTAAAGTGATTTAATCCTTCTTAACCATCTTCATCCTTACAATGTATGATTTCTAAAAATGATATATACAATTTGCTATCAGAAAGCAAATTTTCTATCTATCCATCTATCTATCCATAGATAGATAAGAAGTTTCTTGGCCCGGGGTCTCTCTGCATGAGTCTGCATGTTCTCCCTGAGAATGCATGGGTTCTCTCCAGGTACTCTGGCTTACTCCCACAGTCCAAACACATGACTGTTATGTCAATCGGCTGCCCTAAATTGTCCTTTGGTGTGAGCGAGTGAATGATTGTTTGTCCTGTTTGTCTCTGTGTTGCATATATATATATATATGCATATATATATATATATATATATATATATATATATATATATATATATATATATATATATATATATATATATATATTCCAGGATTCCCTTTATTCAGTAACAGGGATGTGTTGGTAAATCAAGGAGTGATGTTGCAAAACTGAGTCATGCATTTAAATGAAAGACTATTACAATTCTTTATCATCACTAACTTTGCTTGTCTAGTCCAGAAACGGTGTATATTTTCTCCTGTAAGCCGGATTGCTTTAGCTATCAAATGACCCATACCAGAATCTCAATCAGGTTGTTCGTCCAAACCAGATTGTAATATTTTAATTTCTTTTTATCATATCCTTTATATTAGCATTAAAAATAATGCTTTCTCTGTTTATTCCTTTAATAAACAGATATATGACTCTCAACATATCACAGATATCTTCCTTATGTTCCTAACAGAGCACTTCGCTCTCAATCTGCAGGTTTACTAGTGGTTCCTAGAATTTCTAAAAGTAGAATGGGAGGCAGATCTTTTAGTTATCAGGCTCCTCTCCTGTGGAACCAACTACCAGTTTTAGTCCATGAGGCAGACACCCTGTCTACTTTTAAGGCTAGGCTTAAAACTTTCCTTTTTGATAAAGCTTCTAATTAGAGTGGCTCAGGTTATCCTGAGCTATCTCTATAGTTCTGCTGCTATAGGCTTAGACTGCTGGAGGACATAGGGAAGCATTTCTCATCATTTTGCTCTATTCTATCTGCATTCTCCCACTCTGCATAATCTGTTAGTTCATCAATCATCCTGAAAAGGCTGAGCAGAGCTACTGACCTTGGAGCCAGGCCTTCTCGTCAAACTGCATTCCATTATCTGACAAATGGGCTTCTGCAAGCATGCTCAAAACAGGCCATAAAAACAGTGGGACAGCCTTCCTGGAAAACAAAGTGTTTATGACATGCAAAGGGACAGACTTTCCTTTGAACCATGTGGATAAAAATCACTGGCTTCCAATAGGAGGCAGGTATATTGTTCATCTTATTTTGTTATTCATAAAAAAAAGTTACCAGCCTTATAAAGACAACTGTTATTTACCTTTTCGAGCAGATCATACTTTCTAAGGAAGCTTATGTCCTTTGACATTTGCAGCAAGATGCTAAATAGTCTGTTGAGACTGTGAACTCTTTCGTTATCACCTGTTGGCATAACAGGCAAATGATTTAAATTAGCTCAACCAGCTAATGCAGAAGGTCAGTGCTGTTCTAGGAACTCCACCATAACCTCTGGAGATGATTTCACAAACATGAATTATTCAAAAAGTGAAGAACATTATGGAGAACAGTGAGCTTCCCCCTCATCAGACTGTTAAACAACAACAGAGTGTCTTTAATTAGAGGCTTCTTCACATTTGGTGCAAGGCAGATCACTATAGAGGATCCTTCCTGCCTACAGCTATCAACACCTATACCTCGTTCAGAAAATACAGCAACATTTAATTTCCCTTTGGGGATAAATAAAGTATCTTTGGATTGAATTATTCTTAAAGTAATGACTTAAGCGTGTGACTGTTATATATAAATAATAAAAAATATACTCAGCATAGATTAAAAAAAAATATTAGATAAAAAGGAGATTCTTTAATTTACAGAGTAAGGTTCTTACAGTGAAAATATTTGCCCTTTATTTTACATTTGCAGAAAATCAGCGGAATAAAAAAAAAATGCAGGCTTGTGTTAAAATATTTGGAGAATATTGTTAAACTGGATTTTTTTTTTTACTTATTGCAGTTATATATTTGTTGCTTCCTGTGTCAAAGCCTGTATATGACTAATGATGTCATAGATCTTATTATTTAAAACGATATGCTTCATTCTATCTCTATTCTCCCACTCTGCAGAATCTGTAGTTCAATCTCTAACGTTCTGCTCTCTCTGCTTTTTCTCATAGTAGCTTCATCTGGTCTGTTCCTGTTTGGCTGGATGCTGGCCGATCTCCAGCATCCAGCCAAACAGATGCTGGAGATCGGGCTGTTTTCCAGTGTAGTCCTGTTTCTCTGACTGTGACTAACTGGATGTGCTCTCTTCATCCTCTGACATGGGAGCTGGCTCGGAGCTCGTCTGCCTGGCTGTGTCTTTCCTGGACGGGGCCCCTTTAACAGCTGCTTTTTCTATGTCTGCTTCTGTCTCCTTGAACCCCAGTGGGCCTCAGCAGATGGCCGCTCACACTGAGCCTGGTTCTGCTGGAGGTTTCTTCCTGTTCAAAGGGAGTTTTTCCTCTCCACTGTGGCTACAAGCATGCTTAGTGTGAGGGATTGCTGAACAGTCAATGAGTCGATGCAATCAGCTGGTTTTTCTTGGATAGAAAACTTTGAATCAATGAGACTGGATGATCTGGTGAACTCTAAAGTGCCTTGAGATGAGATGATGTAAATTGGCGCTATAGAAATATAGAATTCTGTGCATTAGTTTTGCTGATTTTGCTTCATTAAGGTCACATGCCAGACATGCAGATACCATCTAAATTCATGGTTCAATGGGGGGTCTTGCATCAAGTATAAGATGCAGACGGGCTGGTGCCACGTAGTCTTAGTGAATAACAGTGGTGCTGTACAACAAACAGCTGTTTTTTTTAATGAACTAACCCTGGCAGGTTTAGTTGCCCTGGGTTTCTTTAATAACTGGTTGGATTTTCTTTGCTGCAAGTTTTTTTTTTCCAGTTAGCCACAGTCCAATAATCAGACTAATACCATATATGATATCTCAGTTATTTGCAGTGGAGTGTTGGCTTTAACTATGAACTCTGCCGTTTGTGTCCCACTAAGGGTAAAATGATACAATTTCCTATAAATTACCCAACTGCCTACAAGTATAAAAAGTTTGAAATGTTGATAATAAAAAGCTTTTTTAAAGGACTCACCACACAGGTAACAACAACACACTTTGAAGCAAATTATTTCAACCTTTATTAAACATAGCTTGCAAGAGATAAATATAACAAAGTTATTTCCTCCAAAATTAGCTTATTTTTTTTTTTCAATCAATGCATAATTGTCAATCAACTGGCAGTATTCAAACAGCATTATTTTCTTTTACCTTTGAAGATTAAATATCAACTATGTGCAAAAGGTCAGGATTGATGTAAGCGAAACAGAAACGTCTTCAGTTAGTCTCCCTCTTCAACATTTGTTTCAACGATGCAAAGAAAAAATATCGTTGGATGAACCGGACTGGGAATTTTTCCAGCATAAGCAACAACGACCAAGAAAAGAAAGTCAAAGAGTGCAGGACCACGACTGTTCTATGCTGGTGTCGGCAGAAACAGTGATCCCTGATTCAGGATGAGCTCCTCTCAGGTCACCGACATTTAACCAGAACGCTTTTTATGTTTGAACAGGCTGGAGTTTCACCAATGCAGAGATCTGATGGCGTTATAAGCTTCTGTAACAGCTAGAATAATAATAATAAGTGCTCCTTTACATCATGTTCAAACTAGATTCGTAATTGAATTACAAACCAACTTCCATTCCAACCTTTGTTTATACATCAAGTTCTAACGCTTCAAAAGCTCAGTCTTAGACTGCAATGCTGTTCACCTGAATCAGTAAACACTTTAGTCCAAAATTTGTAAAATCCGAGAATCAAGCAAATGCATCTAGCGAAACCACATGGGTGGGGTAGAGGGGTATCCCTAACATTTTGCACATTTGTTACACAATAATACACAGTGATCACAAAACAAAATGACAAGCTTCACAATATTCATGGCTTTTTGTTTGATTTTTCTACACAATGTACAACCATTTAATTTATTCTTCAGTACAAGGGAGGAAAATGCTTCTGTACAATAAGTCGTTATTACTTCAAACCTAGCAAATATCGTGTCATTTATTTCAATAGTCGATACATTTCCTGTTTTTTTTTTCTTTTTCAAAACTGCAATAAAACAGAAAGCTGAACTCAAGTCAAGACATGAAAATAAAAAGGATTTCAGAGGTTTAAAAACATTTGTAGCTGAAAATGAATATTGGAAATATAAAAGATGCATCGGCAGAAAGGGATGAAAAGGGTTTTCCTCAAATTCAGCTTTACACTTAGATCTAAAACACAAACTGTGTGTTTTTAATGAAACTATGCTGCTGATAGCAACAATCTGTGAAAACCACAAACAACTTAAACCTTTCCTCCAATATTCAAGAAAAAAAAAAAGTAAATGAAACTTAAACTGAAAACTGGTCGTCAGAAAAACACGATTATAGTCCAGATTCCTTTCTATCAGCTTTAATGTTGTGCAGATAATAATTACACAAACAGAACCGTGTGAATTCCTGCGTAAAATAAAAAGACCCAAATATTACGGCAGCCATACTGCAAACAGGAAAAAAAAACAGACAAAGCCCCAAAGCCTTCAACTTCTGAGATGCATAAATCCTGACGTCCCACCTAGAGCTGGTGTTATTGGGAAACTAAATATTGCTGATGTTCATCCAGTCAGATTGGTATGAAAAAACTAAAAGAAAAGATCAGAACAGAATAAAAAGTCAAATGGGTTTAAAGTCCACAACTTTGAAAGAATTAAGCTGCAAGTTTAGATTCTTGTTTAATGAAGAGGCCATGGATAGTTAATATCTTAGCAGAAGAAAAGCATCCACTGCTTTTTCTTTAACAATTTATTTTTTACATGTTGTGTAGAAAGCTGCAGACACACAGACACCACTAGTCTCTCCTCCATCTTTTGTATTTATGGAAATATTTCAAGGCTCTGATCCAAGACAGAAGCTAAAACTGTTCACAGCAGCAGTTCTCCTCCTCCTCCATCAACGAACACAACTGCTTTGAAACCAGTTATCTAGCTCCCAGGCAGCACATTAAACTGCTTTATTTTTATCTATTTTTTAACAGCTGCTCTGACATGTCCAGCTTTACATTAGGGGTTAAATATGGGAAGGTCTACAGACTATAAACCGCTACATTCTCCCGCTCAAACAGACCTCTATGGCCAGAGGTTTTTATGTTTGCATGGACCGTGCTTCTTAACATGTTGGGGGCCATTTTAACTTTTACTAGCACTGAAGGTACTACTGATAATATACTTAAGGTACTGACTTCTCAATCTCATTAAAAAGAAGATCATCTGTTCCTTTTATCTACAACAGGTTGGGTAGGATGTGGTTTTAATAAATAAAATGATCAAAGCGTTTTCTATATTAATGGGGGGAACAGAACTAGGTGGTTAAGATTGCAGCCGACAGAATCTAGTCTGTTTCATGCAAGTGAGACGTTTGCTATGGAGTACCACAGGGTTCAGTGTTTGGCCCTTTTACTATAGGTGCCGATGGCATTGAAGAAATGTAAAATATTGTACGTTGATGGGTGATTCTCATCTGCATCCAGATTAGTCAAAACGAGCTAGTCTGGATTCTCCATTATTAGGAAGATCAAAACGATTTAGAAAAGGTTTTCAACTCGTCTAATATTTAGCAGAAGGAAGCTAGGGAGATACTTTTATAATTTGATTTCTTTGGATTCTTGATAAATGAATAGCTCGATATTATTCTTGTTAAACATGAAACTCTGAATACAAAGTTCTGTTACGAATGATTGTTTTAAACCTTCCCATCAGAGCACTTATTTATCTAACTTCCAGTTTTGTCTGTAAGACGGATACGCAATTTATTTCTAAATTTTTAAATAAACGCTTTGATCTTTTTTGATAAAACTCTATAGTTTCGGTGGCCGTTTTGGCGCTTAACGACACACCTCAGGTATTGAGGTTTTACCTCTCAATGGAACATAGACCGAGCAGTGACTGTGTTTATATCAATGCATCCTTAAAACAGCCACAGAAGGACCTGCTGCCATTATTCTAGAAAATTGGCCGTAGAGATTCGTACGGAGCGCTTCACACAAACAGGAACCTGCAGCCATAAAATAGCTTCAGAGGAGGAAATGCTTTGAAGTCAATGATAACTTTTAACAAAATGACATTTTAAGATCAAAATCAATATGGAGTTGTGGAGAACGCCAATAGAAATCTTATTTAATCGGATTTGAATAAACTGCATTTAAATTAACTGAATTCGGACCAACTTAGAATCAAATGATCCAATAGATCCAACAAATTTTAAAGCCATTAATGGAACAGGTTCATTGCATTAACCTGTGTTGACCTTGGCTCTTGTATAGATAACCTTGAGATGTTTTCTGAACCGACTGTATGAAGATTCAGGTCACATGTTTCTAGGAAGGAGAGACAGAAGATCTGGAAGTTTAAGAATCGCAGAGTTTTGTCCAGAAAGTCAATAGGTGGTCATATACTTTCCTATTTAAATGGAAAATAATGTGAGACACTCCCTTTTTCAGGTGTTTCTGTCTCATTAGGGTCGGACGATTGTAGAGAATTAAAATGGGGCTTAAGGAAGCGTTGTCCCTTCAGAGTAATCTATGAGAACGGCTTGAACGTCCCACTCAAAATGACCTCATGCATGAGGGGGTAACTATGTACCGTAAATAATACTGCAAACAGAGTGAACACAGCTACAAACCTGAGAGACTGCAAACTGATTAAGTTTCAGTCAGGTGGGCGGGACAATCTGACAAGTCTGCAAAGACCTGGGCGACAAAGATTGAACAGATCAGGGCTGCCTACGTAGACACCGTTTCTAAATCCTAATTAACAGGAGGCTCTAAAAACCCTGCAAACAAAGAGGTGTTAAAAAAAATAAAAAAAAGATAAACCTTGCTCAGAATTTGTACAAGTCATGACTTGGGGCTGCAAACAAAATGCCATAATCCTTTGTCTTCCCTAACATCCAGCACAGAAAACACAAAGCATCGCTACGCCATGATGGAAACATTTACAATGTCAGGTATGTGGAAATAAAAAAGGTTCAACCTTCAGCTGCTGCAGACTGCATGTCCCATTCACTGAGGATGTGTGAGAATATATATATATAGATAGATATAGATATATAAAATAGGGCTGAAATTAATCTGTTAATTTGCGATCAATCAATTGTTGAAAGAATCAACTAATTTAATAATCAATTAATGTTTAATTGGAGTATATAGACTATAAAACATGCCTTTAGTTGACAGAGCAACCCACTAAGAGCAGGAATTAAATCAAAATTTTAAAAAAAGTTATATAAATATTTAGAATTTCGGATTAAAAAAAAGTTTAGGCTGTCAATATCCAGAACTCCTCAAGTAGAAAAGTTTTACTTTTATCCTGTTTAATTTAATAAGCCATAAGTCTTCTTAAAGGAACCCTTGTTTATCCAATTATTAATCGACTTGTGAAATAATTTGTTGGTTGCAGCCCTAATATATATATATATAAATTATATATATATAGACGTATGAAATATGGAGATTGTCTAGCAGAGCAGTTCCAGCTATAATGTTCACCTCAGAGGAATCTGTCTGATAGCAGCATGTTAGCGTGGCGCTACAAATCCTGCAAACTTCAATAGAGTTAAAGTGATTAGAGCACGTTAACCAAATTGTTACAAACACTGACTGAGGATGTGTGCAGCGGTCGACGCGTGAAACATAAAAAGCAATGAGAGATGCATGAGGATCAGTCCACATCAATGTCATTCTGTAACCAGGATAATAACCCAACTGATCGTGACCTTATTACTTTCTATCCAACATTCATTTCTTTGTACTGAAAACAACAACAAACGACCGAAAAACTAAACTAAACTAAATTTCCATTTTGGAAATATGAAAAGTGCTCCTCTGGAGTGAGGCAACTTGTGAGCACAGGGTGCGCACAATGATTGATCCATGTCTCTCGTAAAACATCCGCATCCTTTTTCCTTTGTAGCTAGGCATCTATACACAATCCATAGATTTTTTAAAAATTATTTTTACAGTTTTAGATTATTATCGTCTCCGGTAGCCGATGCCTCTCAGGTAGGCCACCAAATCATTTGAAGACGCCGCACGAAAAAGTCAGGGAAAAAAAAAGGATGAGACACACTGGAAAAATAAACTGGGATGCTGGGTGGAGAATCTGATCAGGAGCGACTCTGAACTCTCTGCACACAGAAACAAAGAGGAACTGATGGGATGGAAATAATTCAGGGGGAATATTGAAGAAAAGGCAGAGAAAAAAGGAGGCGGGAAAAAAAAAAAAAATGCATCTGGCTCCTCGGTGAACAACGCCACCTGGAACATCCGTCTCCTGGTTCATCAGCTCCCCGCCTGCTTGGTCTGATGCTTCCTGTAACAGCAGAAAGTCGCCTCCGAAACAAAGGAAAAGCTGCTAAAGATGGGAAATATGTTTTAACTCCATCAGATCCTCTCTGGTTCCAGATTAGTCAGTTTCTCTTGGTTCTGATGTCGGTTAGGGGGGGCGACTCCAGGTCTGGGGTCAGGCGGCGTTGGACCCTCTGATGAAGAGCTTGAGGCGGGTCACTGATCCGCGGTGAGCTCTCTGCTCCAGAATCTCAGAGTCTCTCCAGAACCAGCGCAGCCTGAAATTCGTTCTAACAGAATCTTTAACTCCTTTTTTAAAATAGGAGTCAGCAAACTAATCACGTTTAAAAACTTGAGAGTAAATAAACTTGATGTTGCATAGCAACCAGAGTGAACCCTGTTGATCTTCTGTTTTGAACAATAGTCATAATAGCTTTAGTGGAGAAAAATAAAAGTGTTGTTACTGATAGTCTCTTAAAGCAAAGATCAGACGGCAGAGAGAGAAACATACGTGCCAAATACCAATGATAGCAGAACGGAAACCAACTTGAGCTTAAGTGGCCAATGCAGTAGAAGCGCTACCAGCGGTGATTCTAAAGGGACGGGGGATGCTGCTATAATAAAAACAACTGCGATGCGCTGACGGCTTGTGTTTCTGGTCGACTCTCACGGGTTGGTCTGAGATAGGCACACGGACAGGCACTGCATGCGATGGAACGGTGGGGGGGAAATCTCAGCTGATCTGGGAGCGCCTGGTGGGGGGGGTGGGGGGTTATCAAACGACACTGGCCTCTGACACACAGGAGAGGTTAGCGGGGCTCATTTCTGCCCGGTGATGGACTGCGATATGGAGCGAGGCGGGATCATGTCCAACAGGTACTCTCTTTGCCGGTCCGCTAAGGTGGAAGTCTTATGGGCTCCAACCGCTGCAGGATTCAGGTAGGCAATATTTAACCCTGCAGGAAAACAGAGACGCAAACAAAAGATCAGTAGAGAGAACTACAGACCAGATAACATTTCAATATAGAAATTCAGATGCTTCACAGTTTTAACACAGAGATGACAAAAGTACTCACTTTCTGTACTTGAGTAAAAGTACAGATACTTGTGTTAAAAATACTCTGGTAAAAGTGGAAGTACTGATTAAACTTCTTTACTCAAGTAAAAGTAACAAAGTACAGGCTTGTAAATTTACTTAAAGTATAAAAGTAAAAGTAGAAACCACTTTTTTCATGCCGTTGCCTACATTTTAAATGGATGTCTGCCAAGAGGACTAGATCTCCGTTGTGTTCATTTTCAATCATCTCGTCGTCCATGCTACTATGCTAACGCCACCGCCACCAAGCTGCAATGATTTGCCGCCAATGAATACCGCCGAATCTGTCGATTCATCTTGTAGCGGTGCGTCAAATGCAACGTAGATTCCCATCCAATTAGAATGAATTTGGTATTGATGACGTGAAAAATAATAACGGTAACTCCATTGAAATGATTCAAAACTAAAGTAACGAGACAATTTTTTAAAATGTAAGGAGTAGAAAGTACAGATATTTGTGTAAAAATGTAAGGAGTAGAAGTAAAAAGTCGCCATAAAAATAAGTAGTAAAGTAAAAATATCAGAAAAATCTACTTGAGTACAGTAACCAAGTATTTGTACTTCGTTACTTCCATCTCTGGTTTTAACACAGAGTAGAAAAATATCAATATAAATGAAACAACTTCACCTTTTAGCAAATAATCCAACATTAAACAACAAAACAACAACATCAAAACAAAACCAACAATTTACCAAAAAAATAAAAATAAAAGGAATAGGCTGAAGCAAAGCTTATTACCCTGTTTTAAACTTACAACCTTTACAACCTATCAGCTTCTTTACTGCATATATAAATATTCAAATCTACATAACATAGGATTTTATCATTTTACATTTTAAAGCCCTTTTAAAATTCACCAAGAAAGGACATAACTTTAAATCATCATTAAACTCATTCCACATTTTCACACCAATAACTGAAACACATCTAGACTTTATCGGGCTCGTCTCTTTTGCTCATTCAAATATAAACAAACCTCGCAAATTATATTTATTTTCTCTTAACTTAAATAATTTCTGAATACCAGAAGGAAGACTTTTGTTCACTGCTTTATGCATTATTTCCAGTATTTTTATATAAACAATGTCTTTGAATTTTAATGTGTTGCTTTGAATGAAGAGTTTATCAGTTGGTTCACTTTATCCCACCTTATTAATAAGCCTTAGAGCTTTGCAGACCTTCAATATTTATTAAATCTTTTATTTTAAATAATATTCTAATAGTTTTTGCAATTTTATTTCTAATATATTCTATGTGAGGCTTCCAACTAAGTTTGCTGTCTATAATAATCCCATAAACCAAATCCATAAACTCTTTCAATTTCAACTCCATTTCTACATAACTTTACATCGTTATAGACCCGATTACCAGAGAATACCATAAATTTAGTTTTCCCCTCATTTAACGACAACTTTTTATAATCAAACCATGTTTTCAACTCAGCTACAATCCTATTGCTTTTATTTTTTTTACACTAAATTCATTAAATCACTGCAAAGATATTATTTTTAGGTATAAATAATGATCCATTGATTATTCCTTGCGACGGACTGGCAACCTGTCCAGGGTGTACCCCGCCTCTTGCCCATTGACTGCTGGAGATAGGCACCAGCACCCCTCGCGACCCCGATTGGGACAAGCGTGTAAGATAATGGACGGATGGATGGATGGATGATTATTCCTTTCCTTTAAAAAGAAGCTAACAGCAAAGACAGGAAGGAGGATTGATTTCTGACAGCCTGTCCTTACCTGGGATATTGTAAATCTGACGACGGCTGTCGTGCTGCAGTCTGTTGCTGCCGCCGCCGCCGCTGCCACAGTGCTTGGCGCCGCTCATCCCCATCAGGCTGCTGGCCACCGACAGCTGGGAGGCCTGGGCGAAGTTGGAAAGGACGCCTCTTGCAGAGTTGGACAGACCTCGCTGCAGAGAGGCCTGCGGCTGCTGAGCCTGGAGACGGACGCAATAAAGCATTAGGGCTTCCCAAAATGTTTGACCTTTGACCCCAGACTAACAATGCAACAAACATTACTACACTAAATTATAAATACATGTAAATAATGTATTTATGATTTCATTTCTAAATAAACGTGTTCTATAAAAATGACAAGAACCAAAGAAATTTAAAGACAATGATGTTGATTTTTATTCCATGTTTCAATTCTATAAACTGAATCGTTTTAGTCAGCATGAAGCTTTTCTCTTCATAAGAGAAAAAGTGTCTAGGAAGTGTATGAGAAGAACAGAAAAGCCTCAGAATAGAGAAACAAGACCAGAGTGTTTTTGGGAGATTCTTTCATGCGATGGCGTACACTGAAAGCACAGGCTGGGCTTCCCACTCATAACCTGACTCCACCAGATGGATTTGCTCCGCATATCCATCTGGAAACCTTCCGTTGAAGTACCGTATTTTCACGACTATAAGGCGCACTTAAACGTCTTTTTTTCCCCTCAAAATGTGCGGTGCGCCCTTTGGTGCGGTGCGCCCTATGTGTGTTGTAACTGCGACTTTTGAGACCACCTCATTGAGGAGATGATGAAAGAGTGGCTGAATGTAAGGAGACCAGGTGTTTTTTTTTCACTCATCACCATCGCTGTTAATACGTAACTCCATGCGTGCGCATCTCACAGCTGATGTGAAAAACATGGGGAAACAAATTAACGCTGTGCTCGCTGTTCAACCGCTCGACATCGGTGTGAACCGGACCCAGCAGGTGCAGCAGAAGCAGCGAGTTTACATGCAAAGTCAATGGTTGACGCGCGTATAGGCGCAGCAAAAGGTCCTGCACCGCGTTTTGGTGCAGCACGTCGGGAGCGTTTAAGCATCTGACGCACCGCCAACGCGCTGCTGCTGCTCGACATGGAAAAATTGAAGTTTTGCTGCTGGACGCGCCGCATCAACCAATCAGAGAAGCTGATCTGGGAGCTGACAGCGAGACAGACAGCGCTCTGATGACATATGATAGTAACGCAAATGAAAAGGCTGGGTGGATGCGTGGCTGAGGCAGGTGTATGTGAGGAGACTAGGTGGTTTTTTCCACGCATCACCATCGCTGCGTGCCCATCTCACAGCCGATGTGAAAAAAAGATGAATCAAATGAACGCTGTGCTCGCCGTTATCCCGGGGGGTCTGACAAAGGAACTTCCACCGCTCGACATCGGTGTGAAGCGGCCGTTCAGCTGCGAGCGGCGTGGGAGCGATGGATGACAGACGGAGACCACAGTTTCATGATAAATGGAAGGCAGCGCCGGGCAAGTTACGCCACCGTTTGCGGATGGATCGTAGATGGACTGTGTCTGCTGGCTCTGTTGTTCAAGCTTTCGCAAAAGCCGGCATTATTTCTGAGGAGCCGCGCTGCACGGAAAGTGACTGACAGCGCAGAAGGGGAAACTGGCATGTCTGATTTAGCGCAGCTGTTTTATTCAGAGGAATGCTGAGGATAACAGAGGATGATGACTTTGATGGGTTTGATTAATACTTTGTAATAAATACATGAATAAAGCACAATCATACTCAGTTTTGCTCCCGCTCTATTTTTCTACCTGAAAACTTAATTCAACAGCAGCCTCTGAGCGGGTCTCCTCCTCTTCAGCGCGGTGGCTGGCAGGTGTTTTTTCATCTAAATAATCTAAATCTTGCAGCTATATTTGCTGTGATCAGTTGGAATAAAGTAGTTTTAATATGTTTTTAAGTGAGAAAGGCCACCTGAAAACTTAATAATTGCAGTCAGTTCATCCAGATTATCTATTTCTGTCGGAGGCGCTCAGACCCCCACATACCAGCGGTGCGCCGACAGGAGAAATCCTTTCGTTCACCGCGGCTGCTGGCAGGTGTTTTTCATCTAAATAATTTAAACTGCAGGCACCAGGATACCGGTAATAAAAGCGAACATATTCTGTCGGCAGGTTTCAGGATTTTAAGTTAATTTAGGAGCGATCACAGCGCTGTGTCATCTGCGATGTGTCTGTCTCACGGCCAGCTGCCAGGTTTGATTAATACTTTGTAATAAATACATGAATAAAGCACAGTCATACTCAGTTTTGCCCCCGCTGTATTTTTAAATACGCAGTAGAGGTATTTAAAGGTAGTAGAGGACATGTACCTGTATATAAAAAACGCGCCCTATAGTCCGGTGCGCCTTATGTGTGTGTTAAATACAGAAATGGGACACATAACTGAGAGTGCGCCTTTTAGTCCGGTGCGCCTTATGGTCGTGAAAATACGGTAATTCTGGGAAGGGACGAAAATACTGGTTAGCTGATTGGCCTATGTTGGTGATAGACGGGCCAAATAAACCAATCAGATCAATGAAGCATATGACGTACTAACGGAGCGACGACGAAAACGCAACCACAAGCCAGGCTACTCTTGCTGAAACCAGTCGGGAGAAGAGCAAAAACATCTTTTCCTCTGAGAAAAGCCTCCAGAGCAGTGTTTTGCTCTTCTTTCAGTGAAGAAATACTCTGTAATTCCGATAAAACTTGCTCGATAGCCACGATAATGCTAGTTTCATCGGCTGAAGCCGCCATGTTCTTTAGACTGAACTGTCGCGCTTCTCGTTGCGTCACACCTCAACCCGCCTCAAAGCCAACGCTGATTGGACGTTTGTTTGGTGAACGGCTCCAAATTTTCTTTATCGGAAAGTAGCCAGACCGATCTGCGAGTGAAACCTTGAAAGCTCGCGAGATCAGGATGGTCTCACGAGGCTACCCCACTCATGCCTCAGTTGCAAAGTTTCTACTTGACGGGTAAAGTTTGGCTTTTTGGAGAAATCCTTTTCACATCACTGGAAGTAAAACGAGGAGATATGGATTGTCCACGCTCTTGAATACATTCAAAAGCAGGTACAGCGTTGAGTACGTGAATTTTTGTTTAAAGTGGAGAGGGCGGGTCTTTTCGAAAATTCAGGAAAATCCTCCCCTATAGCTTTAGCAGAAAAAACCCCAAACATTTTACATCTCAGTAACATCACAGTATTCCTGCAGATTATGGAAAGTGAAAACCAACTTAGAATTTTCCAGCAGATTCCTGTGATGAGAAAGGAGGACATTTGATCCCGAACAGAAACAACTTTTGGTTCATGGTTCAATATTTCACAGAGTTTCTAATGTCATAGATGAATAATGATAGTTCAGTAGGTGAAATGGACGTACAGAGAAGTTCAAACCCCATCAACACCTCCTTTCTCTGCCAATTCTCCCAATTCTAAAGTTTCACCATAAAACGGGTGAATTCAGACGAAGCACAGAGTTGACATAAACTCAGGGATGTCGCCTTATTTGGTTCTGGCCTGTACTTTTTCGACGCCCCAAAATTGACATGCATTCACATACAGACTGTGAAGACATTTTCACAGTCTTCCCAAATATCCGAAGAATCGACAGGCATGGATTATTTTTGTCTATCAGAGGATCTCTGCAAAGTTTGATGCTCTGCATTTGCTTGAAGCATTTTACCGAAAAAGGCTTTCAAAATCTTGGACAGTTCAAAGTAGGGGTGGAACGGTTCACAAAATCCATGGTTCGGTTCACGGGTTCGTGGTCACGATTTTCGTTTCGGTATATGTTGATTGTTAGCATGACATGTTGGTCATGTTGCTGTTAGCATAAACAAAACGTGTTGCACAATGCATGCACACTGTTTTTATCCACAACTTTCTTCCCACCGTCATCGTAGGTCACTCTAAATGCAAAGTGGTCCCATACAGCAGACCTATAAAGTCCTGCTGGCGCGTCTTCCAACTCCTGTTCTTTCCCACTCGCCATACCCACACAATTCTCCACAACAACTGATTTTTTTCTGCTACAACCGGCTACGCTGCTTCGCTTCTTCTTCTTGTTTACTACTGGCGGTTGGCTTTGGACGCAGTACCGCCACCTGCTGCTCTGGAGTGTAAACGCTTCGCCTATGAGAAAAAGGAGCAGTGCAGCGAAGTGTGATTCTGCCGCTAAGCTGTTGATAGCAATTATAGCATATCTATGGTGACGAGATTTGGGTTTCTGAAAAGGAGGACTGTTGGGTCGCTGACTGGAACAGACCGGGCATTCGAACCGAGCCACGAGTTCCGGGCTGGTCTGAACCTGATCTGGTGACGGTATGCTTCCCCCCACCTGCCTTACCGTAGACGTGGCCGCCGGGTCGGGTTCGTCAGCTCCGACCAGCCCCGGAGCTGACAGCTAAGTTCGAGTGCCCGGTGTGTTTCCACAACATGCTGCAGTGTTGTCGACCAAAATCCCAGAATATTCTGAAATTCCCCGACATTTTTTTAGCTATGAAAAGTAGGAAATGTCCGGGATAAACAGAACGTCTGGTCACCCTACCATATCAACAATCTGATATTTCAGTGAGTGAGTGCTTGTTGCTATGATACATCTTTGCTCAGCAGCTTCCCTCGTTGTAAACCAACCAATCAGAGCACAGCTCATCTAAATATTCATGATCATACCATAAAAGGAAGAAAACCTGTGGTTTCATTTTAGGGCTTTTAACCAGGCTGCATTAAGGCTCATAGAACAGCTAAGATGCATGTAAACCAGCTACAGGAGGAACATCCTTCCACTCACCACTGATTTCACATTCATTCCCCTTTCTGTCACATTTCTACAATTCAAACAATGAATAATAAAAAGGAAAACAGGAAATAACCACGATTTAAACAATGATTCCTGTATTCTAACATTTGATGAGAATATGTTCCCAGCTGTAACAACTTGGACAGATTGTTTTGTCCAAAAAAGCAAACTTACCGAGAAATGTTTTATGAACCTGCTTGATAGATATAAAGTCAGTGAGACTTGATCTGAATGAGATTACGATGCAGCTATAAGAAATATGCTGCATTCACTTTCAGTTATTCATAAAGTGAAATATATTTATGTTCAGTTTAGGCAGCGATGTACTCGTATGGTTTCTGACACGTTTTTCATAAAATAAGTGAATTTTTTCTTGAATTGAGGAGGTAAGTGAGAAACTTTGCCAATAGAACAAGACAGTTTACAGTTAAAATTAGAAAAAACAATTGCATTGTCTTATTTCAAGTAAATATTATCTAATTATCTTATATTAAAAATAAAAATACTCATTCCATTGGCAGATCATCTTATTTACCTGCTCAAATTAAGTCTAAATACACTTAATTTAAGATATTTTTTACTTATTTTTTTAGATTGTTTTGCAGTGATAATCATACTTCAATTGTTCCAATCAATTCAGTTTATTTCTATCGCGCCAATTCGCAACAGATGTCATCTCAAGGTGCTTTAAAGAGACAATTCCTAAATTGTTCCGCTATAAGAACATTTTGTTTAGGATCTTCTAAAATGCTGCAAACCTACTAACTAACTCCGAGATTCCACATAATCCATCAGCGCTCTGCTTACGTACGTCGTACTTGACATATTAATCAATGAGAACTGGCTACTCCGCCGCACCTCACCATCCACACACGTCTTCTCCATCCTTCACAGTCAAAATACGGAGCCCAAGTTTTTTTTGCTCCGCTCTGGTCCGGCCTGCTCAAGATCTATAACTGTAATCGCACCAAATAGGTAAAAGAACGGTAAGAAGATCCGGTTCATCAAATTAAAATATAGTAACGACGGATCAGTAACTACAGATTATAGCATAATTCTAATATATTCCCAAAACCCAAGACCGTTAAAGTTACCGTATTTTCGCGACTGTAAGGCGCATATAAACGTCTTTTTTTCCCCTCAAAATGTGCGGCGCGCCCTATGTGTGTTGTAACTGCGACTTTTGAGACCACCATGAGAACGTTAAAGGGGGAAGTGTGGGCGTGGATTGGCTGCCACTAGGGCTGCAACTAACGATTATTTTAAAAATCGATGAATCGGCCGATTATTTTTTCGATTAATCGATGAATCGGACAAAAAATATTTTTTATATTAACCTCTTTATTCCAAAATAAACATTTTAGACAGAACAAACAAGCACACAAGTACAGGTTGCTCATTAACTGTACTGGTGCAATATGAAAAATAAATGTTTGTGTTACAACTACGCAAACTTACATGAGAAATGTAGCTGTACATCCACAAAATATAGGGTACTTTGTTTCATAAAGCGCAAAAAAATACATTTTTGTTTTTAAAAGCCCCTAAGGGGTTCAAACAATAGGCCCCCCCATTTCAACAAATGAGTTTTTTTAGACTAGAAGAGTTCTGCCTTTTAAGACAGGAAAGTATAGCAGTTAAAGTTGCTACTTGAGAAAATACTGAACCATAGAGATAAAAATAGCCCTGTGATTCAAATTATAAATTGTATTTGGAATAAAAATGAGAGAACTAGGGGTGCTAAAAAACACATCCTCCAAAGACAGATATTTACATGGGAATGTGGCAGATAATTAATTGACATATTACTGATCTTGCTGGATTTTATTCTGCTTTACTTCCATAAATTGCAGGATCTTCTTTACTTTATCTTTGCCAGAAGATTTAAACTTTAAAAGCCTTGCCCTCATAATTTGCAAGTTAATTTATTTATAAAGAAAATATAAACGCTGCTTAAGCTCATTCAAATGAAATTAAAAGTAAAATAAGTAGCCAACCTTATCACTGTCTGTAACCTACTAACAAGGTAAGGAAAGCATCAGATGAGCTACCTGAGAAACTAACGTTACGTTTCCCCACTTTAAAACCAAACAAACATGGTGCTTCCGTGCCATGTTCATTTGTTTTTACAAAAGTTGCATGTTACGACTTTTTTCACTGTACAAAGCGCAGGCTATTTTAATTATTGTGATCAATTTGCGCCATCAATCCAGGTGCATGCGCGCTTCATTTGCAGTCTGGACGCTGAGGGAGTGAGGGGAGGCGCGGGGGGGAATGATACATGCTTTCACGTAATAAGAGTCTCCAAAAGCCGCCAGTGACACCGTAAAAAGTCGCCAGATTTGTCGCTAGTCGCTTTTTTGAAAAATAGTCGCTGGAGGGGTCTGAAAAGTCGCTAAGTTGGCAACACTGCACCTGCGGCGCTGACTCGCTCTGACGTATTTTTTCTTCTTCCCCCGCTTCAGTCAAGTGGATGTGATGACGGCGGCGGCGGATGACGCATTAATAGCGCGACACAACTAATCGATGATGAAATTCGTTGCCAACGCTTTTAAAAGTCGATTTTTATAGATTTTATCGATTCGTTGTTGCAGCCCTAGCTGCCACACAAATGGACAGAAACTGCCGCCTATGGTGATTTTTATGAGAAAGACTTTGTCTAAAGAAACTTTTCCAGCTGGAGTCGTTATTAAGGCAAATGAAAAGGGCTGGATGGATGAGGAGATGATGAAAGAGTGGCTGAGTGTGGTGTCTCTAAGGAGACCAGGTGGTTTTTTCCACTCATCACCATTGCTGTTACTCTGTGACTCCATGCGTGCCCATCTCACAGCTGATGTGAAAAACATGGTGAAACAAATGAACGCTGTGCTTGCTGTTATTCCGGAGGTCTGACAAAGGAACTTCAACTGCTCGACATTGGTGTGAACCGGCCGTTCAAAGTAAGGCTGCGAGCGGCGTGGGAGCGATGGATGACACACGGAGACCACAGTTTCACGAAAAGTGGAAGGCAGCGCCGGGCAAATTACGCCACCGTTTGCGGATGGATTGTAGATGCTTGGGCTAACGTGTCTGCTGGCACTGTTGTTCGAGCTTTCGCAAAAGCCGGCATCATTTCAGAGGAGCCGCCTGGCACGGAAAGTGACTCTGACAGCGAAGAAGGGGAAATTGGCATGTCTGATTTAGTGCAGCTGTTTAATTCAGAAACAGAGGATGATGACTTTGATGGGTTTGATTAATACTTTGTAATAAATACTTGAATAAAGCACAATCATACTCAGTTTTGCTCACGCTCTATTTTTAAATACGCAGTAGAGGTATTTAAACATAGAGGACATGTACCAGTATATAAAACCCGCGCCCTATAGTCCGGTGCGCCTTATATGTGTGTTAAATACAGTAATGGCACACATAACTGAAACTGCGCCTTTTAGTACGGTGCGCCTTATGGTCGTGAAAATACGGTATTGGATTTATTTTATACAGAGAGGCTTTAAAGTTTAATCAAATCCAGTCCAAACTTCCAGGAGAGCCTCTGACAACTTCAAAACAAACGTCTTATCTTATGCGTGGATGAAGAGATGCTGAGTTTGGAAGTATAGAACATCTAGTTATCCCCGTTACAAAACAAAAAGAAAATATTTGGGAAGAAACTGCACATATGCTGGATTCTGATGGGATTTTTCTAATATGTCGTATTAGATTAAGCGTTCATTACCGAATATTTTGCTCCTATGAGTATAATAATAATATCACGCATGCTCTCCTCGAGCTCCAAGGAGGTCAGAGCGGAGAAAGATGAGAGGAACAGCGAAGGATTTAGGCTTTGCTTTGTGCATGAGGTCTGGAGTGGAGAGGAATGGAGGACGTGGGATTTCAGGGTTAGTGTTGCAGCCATGTGTGTAAATGAAAACCTCCTTCCTGTGGAGAGGATGCAGTGTAACTGTGATGCAACGTACCTGACGCAGGGCGTGCTGTCGGATCATGGTGTCCGTCTTGGAGACGTTGGGACCAGTAGAAGCAGAGCTGGGTGAGAGAGCGGCCTGCTGCTGCAGCCTCTGTTCGATCTCCTAAAAAAACAGACGGATTAGAGTCTGCTTCTAGAGAACTTTCTAATCCCATTATCACTTGTTTTGCTTTTTTAATGTTTTTTTATTCTTGTTTCTAGAAAACTTAAAGCTAAGAAGGAGACATTTCTCAGAGATGAGGTTCGCACTCGGCCTCCCATGCACTCCTTTCCTGTCATCTAAGAAGTCTTTTTTTTCTTAAAATAAGCGATTTTTCTTAAATTGAGGAGGTAAGTGGGACACTTTACCAATGGAATAGAAAATTTACATTTTAACATTTTAAATAAGAAAAAAAAAAAACAATAGCTTATCTTATTTTTAAGTGCATAATATCCAATGACCTTATTTTTTTTATTTTTTTTTTAATGGGAGCTGTGTTTAATAACTGAAAACATTTAAATTATTGGTAGAGATTTTTGTATGATCTAAGCCTAAAAAAAATACAAGACAGACAGTTGGCTTCTAAACGTGAATACATTTGTAAAAAAAAAAAAATTACAAATCATTTTACCAGAAATAAATCAATTTTGATATATATTAAATTGACATAAAAAACCACTATACAATAATTTAAATCACTGTCCAGCTTCTAATGACATACTTCATTGTAGAAAAAGTTACAGTTTTTTTTGCTTCCTTCTAATTCAAATATTTCAATATATTTAAACATATTTTCACAATATGCTTTTTAAGAAGTGAGAATAAGTTCTCATTGAGGCGTGACAGTTTGGCAATAAGTCACAACCGTAAAGGATGGATAAGAACCACAATGATCCACACTGCAAAAATATCTGCATCTTGGTGATGTTCCTTTTAGACTATGAAAGGAACTCGGAGGAAGCCTACATGCTTTCAGTTAAGTCAAGTTGCTAAACTGAAACTGGCCTTATCTAAACATGATCTGGAGATAATCCAGGTTTATGCCACAAATCGTCTTGAATGTTGCAACTCGCTTCATGCTGGGATTAGTCAATGACCTTATTTTAAGATTCATTCCATCGGCAAATCATCTTATTTTCCTGCTCAAATTAAGGCT
Source organism: Cyprinodon tularosa (assembly GCF_016077235.1). Lineage (NCBI taxonomy): Eukaryota > Metazoa > Chordata > Actinopteri > Cyprinodontiformes > Cyprinodontidae > Cyprinodon > Cyprinodon tularosa. The sequence continues at coordinate 111,365 of NW_024039257.1, forward strand.
AAATACATTTAATGTAAGAAAATGTTAATTTCTACATTGCTTTTCTGTGTTAACAGTTACTGTTGCTCCTTTCGAGTAAACAAGTTGAACTGAGGAGGCTCCTGAGCTGTGATGACTTCAGATTAAAATCATTATAGCTTCCAGTCTGTGTCCACTGACCTGCTCCTGCTGGAGAGCCTTCACGAACGCATTCTTCAGTCTGTTGGTATGCTCTGCCTTCAGAGCCTTCTTCTGATTGGACGTCATGCATTGCTCGCAGAGGATTCTGCCGCTCTTCTCTTGCTTCCAGTGGGGTGTGAAGTCTGTTCTGCACTGGGCACAGAAGAAGGGCTCCAAACGGGCCAAAGACCCTCGGAATTTACCTGCAGAAAAAAACACTTTGCTTCAGCCTCACCGTGCAGCACAGAGATGTAAATACGATGATGTAACATCTCTGTTTTCAACAGTTATAACAAGACAAACGTGGATTTGAAGAGGTCTTGTTCTTAACTCATGCTTTGGTTGTTTGTCAAGCAGGCTGATTACCAAAGGTTTTTTTTTGTCAACACCCTTAAAAAATAAACCTGAGATGTTTTTTTGAAGTCCTTACCCTGACTGTCCAAGACGCTCTGCACCACTTCCTCCAAACCCACCATGTAGATGAACTCGCTGTTTGCAGCCGAGGGCAGGAAATGGAGCAGCGGCGCCGGGGGTTTAGGTGGAGGAATTTCCAGCAGTGTTTTTTCCAGCTGCTTCCGTAGAGCCAGCTTGGCGGCTGCCTGGCTGCTGGCCTGGTCAGCCATGGAGCTCACTGCTCCGCTGGCGGAGCCAGACATGGTGGACGGGCTGACGGCCGAGGCGCCAGCGAGGCCGCCGGCCACGGCGCTTGCCCCTACTGCTGCTGCCGCCTGCATGTGGGCCAGGTTCATGTACATGGCGCTGGAGCTGGAGCGCTGGGAAGCTGCTACCTGCTGGCTGGCCTGCAAGGGAGAACAAAAATCGGCTCATTGAAAACCAAACATTCAGCAGACGATATTTATTCTATTTTCAACCACACTGCTTCATATATACGCATTACAATAAAAGAGGCAAAATACCACCAGCTTCCTGAGGCCGTGACAAAGAGGATGGATCGAAGTGCTTTATACAATCACATATGCAATACGGTTCTAATAGTGTCCAAAATTAACATTCACCACTCGCCAAGTCCAACTTAATTTTTCATTTGGTGGATTAATGCAGGAGGGCCATCTGCCACAAGGTGAGTAAATGTTTAAACCACAGTTTCACTTCAGTCAAGCCTTTTCTTTTATTCTGTTATATCTCTGCTTCCTTTGTTCCTCACACACCAATAGACAGACGCCGGTGTAGGTACAAGATTGACTCGGGCTGCCAGATTGACTCGGGGGGCCTGCGCCTTTTGATGACGTCACAATACATAATTGTTTTAACGTTTGCACAATTGCGCAAAACATTTTGATTGGTCTGGACAGCTTACTAAAGTAATTATAGCGGGGTGTAGGTTTTATTCGAAAGCGGGATTGCGGTTTGTAAACGGACAATTTTACGAAGAAATTCTCCATGGTCCCTGCGCCTTCCGATGACGTCACCGAATTCGCCAAGGGCCTTGCGCCTCCCGATGACGTCACATTATGGCAACGCCACTCAAACAAACTACATTGAGCCATTTTTTACCAGCTCTTTTGTTTAAATGTTTGTGTTTACATGAGAATAAAGTTTGAACTGAAAAAAATATATACCCATTTCCTGTAATCTGTAAAAAAATTAATGAAAAATTTATGTTTTAATGTATTATAGGCATTTGGTCAATTAACGGACAGTGCCAAACGATTACCGTTTATTGGCTAAATAAAATAGATTTGTGACAAATAGAGACCGCGGGCGCAATGTAGTTTGTTTGAGTGGAGTTGACATATCGTTACGAGTGGCGTTGCCATATAGTGACGGGCGGAGTTGCCATATTACGACGTCATCAAAAGGTGCAGGCCCCCGAGTCAATCTGGTACCTACACCGGTACAGAGAGCCCACCTCCATTTAATCTGCCGGCGGCTTATAGATGGAGCAACCAGCCTTCTAAAAGACAACATGCTGATGAGGAGGAGGGGGAGCGAGGATCTACAGAAAGTTTAGTGAAAAATGGTGATTTCAGGAAGACTCTTTCACAAGAGACTGGCTTATTAATGATAATGTTTAGCTGAGAACACCAATGTTCTCTCACCTTGGTGAATTTAAGTTGTGTCTAACTAAAGGCTTTTTGTCATAAGTTTGTCTAAACTTCTTCTAAAACTCTTTTTCAAACATTTGTTCTATATACACACAAACACACACACACAGATATAAATATATATTTATGACAAAAAGTCTTCAATTAGGGGTTAGGTTGATGAAAATTACAAAAATAAAAACAAAATTAATAAAAAAAAACAAAATAACTTTACACGCTTTTGCAAATCACAAAAATTTTGTTTTAAATACTGAATAATAATATAAAAATATTACTTATAATATATTAATATAAAACTTTGTGTTTATCATATTAATATTCAATTGCTAAATATATAATTGCTTATCTCATCCAGTTTGAGTTCAGTTTAAATAGTTTTTAATCTGAATAAATATGTGTAATCTAACTAAAAGGTCATTTTAAAATATGTTTTGGTCTTTTTAGTAGTTGTGTGATATAACAGATTATTGTAATAATATCTCAGACTCGTCTTTCGTGATTAAAATGAGATCTAAGGTGTCTCCTATTCATTCTGCCAGCAGCTGAGTCAACGATGGTCTGACCCAAGATGGCCGCCCTCTAGGTATGTCAGCCTTGCTGCTGATGGCGTCCAATGAGGCGTCTACGTATGTAATGTCTGTGGTGAATACATTTAAAGGTATAGTGGAGGGGGTTCTTTTCTAGGTGGATAAGTGGTCCTCTTAACTGTCAATCATTCTGCTGATATGTTTACGTCAGACAGTCCTACACTGAAAAAAGTGAAACAAAGCTGTTTTTCATTTAATGTGTTTGTTTTCATTCCAATGAGTTAAAAAAAATAGTTTGCTCAATTAAACTAAACTTTCTTAGTTATATTTATGGTTGAATCTATTTTTTTTTTACTTTACTATAATGTAAACTGACAGCGAGGCACCAAACTGATTTTTATTTTATTTTAAGCAAAGTCTTTTTATTAGATTGAGCAATTTGCGCATGCAAATTCTTTAAAAGTTCTGGCGGCAATTGTACTTCCGCCTCAGCCTCCACCAGACGTCGTGCTGAAGAGAAAAATATCAGGCATTTTGCGCAACGTTGAGGTAAGTCATTACGATTTTTAAAGATGACTGGGCGTAAACCTTAGCCCCCAGACAAGATTTGTGTGAGTCTGTGCTTTTGTGGGCAATTAACTGCTCTGCTAGCATTAGCGCTGGAGGGGAGGGGGTTCGCCGTCGTTGTCATTGGAGAGGCCGAGCAGAGGTTTTATGGGTCACCGGAGCTCTGGAGAGGAAGCTAGCCGCCATGATGCGAGTGTGTGGGAGCCGCTAAGCTTGAGCTCGGTCTCATGAGCTCAGCAAGAGTAGGCATACAGAAGTTGAGTTCCACTGTCTGGCCTGATTTTAATTGCATTTCTACAACCAAAACGTTGTACCTTGTTATCTGAGGTTGTTGTTTGGTCACTGTTTAAATGTTAAGTGAGACAAAAAATATGCCTAAATGCTGTTTGAATGGTTGAGATGTGGAAAAAAATCTTACTTCAGCAATAAAATTTTGTATTGAAAAGCAATGGCTTCTGAGTGTAAATAAAAAAAATCAGGTCTATAAATATTACATTATGACTTTAAATTATTATTTGAGACAACTTTAAAAAAATAGTTTGCTCCCATATTCAAAAGTTGTTTAAATGAATTTAAAATATTCAGGTTGAACCAAGTATATTATTTACATTCAGTAATAAAACCAATGTATTTATTTTGATTTAGTAAAATCTGAAATAATTGCTTTGGTTCAACCTTCAGAAATTAGTTTACATGAAGTAAAATATTTCAGGTCAAATCAAATGGATTGTTTATATTGCATGATCGATTATCTCAATTTTTTTAAATTGAGCCAGTGTTTCATTTTTTTCAGTGTACGTTCTCGTCCCCATTTTCACTTACCGGTGCCAAAAGTCTGACATAGTGGAAAAATCTTCTTTGTAAGCTTGTATGAGGGATGCTAAGTAAAACTTTTGAAACAGAGCGTGCATGAGGAGAAATGGGCTGGTGCACGCTCTCTCACGCGTTTAATAGGCGTTGCCTCTTGGGAGCGGGTACTGGATTCTTTTTTTTTTTTTAAAGTGAGTTAAAGGATGTCTTTTTTTCTTCAAAATTTCACTAAAATCCTCCACTAGACATTTTTTTTAAACTAATTTCTAGATCCTTTTTGCAGTGTGTTCAGTAATGGTTTTTCCAGATTAACAAAAGATGGCTTCTTAACCCCTCGCTCAAACCATCTTTCTTCTTTGGACAGAATATGGACGTTGTTGTCCTCAGACGTGTCCTTTAGCTTTCGGGTGTAGGTGAGCAGCAGAGTCCTGTCCTGAGGAGTTAGCCCTCCTCTGAAATGTCTTCTAGAAAACTTTCACAGACCATGGCCTGGATGACTGAGAATCTTCACAGAAGTTTAACCTTCTAAGTCACAGAATGATTGAACTTTTCCAACACATCCGAATTTCTGGGAGGAACCTGTAAAGTTAACTGCAAAGAAAGGCTGCCATTTTGAATCAATGTAGTCACCTGCTGATAGTTTACGGCGTTGGCCATGCTGGATGAGCTGGATCGGGGCATCCCAGGTTTGGAGGAGATCCTCTGGCCCTGCAACTGGGACGGATTGGGGGCTATGACCCGCTGGGACATGAGCATCGGAGGCAGGCTGGTATTGGCTGAACGAATGACCGTATGACCCTGAAAGAAATGTTTTAAATCCGATTAAAACACATCATTCTTATTGTTAGGGGATATAAACTAAGTTGCAAAAAACAGAAACTCAGATGGACTCTGAGGTAAAAAGTTCCTAAAGCAATTTTAACTGAACTTGTATGATTTTTCTATATTTGGTATCAGGGATGTGAGGATATACGGTACCAACACAGACCCAAGGAGGTACCAGCCACCAGCGCACACAGGCAAAAGCAGAATTATTTACAGTCTTATTTACATTTTATAAACATGGGAAAATGTGTGCTGGTTATTGTAGTGAAATTGGGAACGATAACAATCCAGTTTATTGCCCAATTTGTTTTAAGAAAAGTGCAAATGTTCTATTTTATGTCAACCTGCGCCACAGAGATCCAGCTACGCACATGGGGGGGGTCACTGTGTTGCCTTAGCAACGACTGTTTTCTTTTTCCTTTGGAGGGCAGAAGCCGTCCCATTCTCATTCATACCCCCCCATTTAATCAAGGCCCATTCCACAGCTGTGATTGAGACGTTATTACGAGTAACACTTGATAGTTAAGTATTAAAGGAAAATTCCGGTTTTTAACACTTTTAGCCCCTTTTCTGTAGTGTCCAGGATGAAATCGAATGATCGACACCAAAATTTTGACAATTGGTCCTGTCTCTGCTATTTGGCTCATGCAGAATCCCCCCTGGCTGCTTCAGAATGGCTTTCATAGTGCATGTCCGATAATGTCCTTAAAACAACCTTAAACGTTCTTTTTTTTTTAAATATGCTACTCACCGGGTCGTCAGCGCTGTTCAATGACGTTCCAAAAAAAGTTTCGTGAAGAAAAACCGTTCCTGTCTTGTTTTATTTAGCATTTTGTAAATCCCAGAACTATTTTTTCCGATACATCACAACCGCTTATAAACTTCCGCTTCCCGTTCGAATCTGAAGCGTTGCACACTCCAGACCACTAGTTGGCGACAATGTCTCTATATACTCCTCCTCAGTATATTCCGGTTCAAAAAGGTATCATCTACCGTCAAACTCAAAGTCCAATATGTCCTCCTCAAGAATCCACCTTTCGTATTCCATTTTCAGAGTTTTTTAAAGTGTTTAACAGAGACGTTAGCACCTCGACGTTGGAGTACACAGAGTGAAGCAAAAAGACTACAACTGTGTAAACAGGCCCCATTTCCGTTTCCGGTGGCAGGGGAATATTGACTATTCCAACAGAACTCAATGGGATTTACAAAATGCTAAATAAAACACTACAGGAGCGTTTTTTCTTTACGAAACTTGTTTTTGAACGTAATTGAACAGCGCTGACGACTCGGTGAGTAGCATATTTAAAAAAAAGAACGTTTAAGGTTGTTTTAAGGACATTATCGGACATGCACTATGAAAGCCATTCTGAAAGCCAGGGGGGGATTCTGCATGAGCCAAATAGCAGAGACAGGACCAATTGTCAAAATTTTGGTGTCGATCATTCGATTTCATCCTGGACACTACAGAAAAGGGTCTAAAAGTGTTAAAAACCGGAATTTTCCTTTAATAGTTAGGAAGCAGTTTGGGATTCAGCCATAGTTTCTTTCTGGTAATAGATTCAACTGTAAACCTCTATTCCATAGTGAAAGTATAAAGAGTATCAAGAGACTCACCATTTTTTTTTTTTGGTTTGGTTTAAAAAAAAGAAATAACCTATATAGCTGTCCTTATTTACTGTGGCGTTTTTATGCTGTAATTATTTAGAAGTGGTGTAGAATCACTGATTCACTGGATGGCTGATAGGCCCTTGGTAGTACACAGTGCTGTGAAGTCACCAGCCGCCATGTTGGTACTCCCTAAGAAGACCGGGCGGAATGTAAACAATATGTGCACTACCTGAAAATGAAAAAATGATCGAACAACGTTGAATTTCTCATTTTCAGGGGGAATGTCAGACTGTTTAAATAAAGATGAAGTCGTCACTTTGACACAAAGTTGCTGTTTCATAGCATCTGTAGACCACTGTAATTTATGATAAATAAATAGGCAGGTCACATTGCAGTCAGTATGAAGTCTATAAATCACGTAATATAACATTATTATACAAATCCATCACAACAAAAGAGTGTGTTAATGGAGCATAATAATAATAATAATAATACGGTACTTGGATATTAATATATGTTATGCCAAAGGTGCTAAATTGATGAGGTACAAGTAATAAACATCTATTGATCACAGTGTTATGGTAATTACATGACATTAGAGGCATTTTAAAGGTGCGACTCGGTGAGAGTGGGGAGTCCAAGAAGGCGGCAGGTGACCTCAAATTTGGCGGCCGATCAGCAATCCAGCGAATAAACAGAGATCAATGTGTAGAATCTGCAGCAGGTGGTTTTACGGATTGGTTCATCAGTTGGTTTCTGAACGTTACAAGGTTTTATTAATATTACTTTAAACATTAGAGAGAAATATACTGATGATTTTAAATTCAAATTTGTATTTATGAGTACTTAAAGACTTTTAAATATATGTACTTTTAAATACTTCAAGTTGAGTAGATGTTTGACTGAGTAACCTTTCCTTGTAGTTGAGTATTTGACTCTGAGTCAAATCTTTTAAGCTTACTGCTGTACTAGTGTTGAGGACTTCGTCTGGATCTATTTACCGGTGCTGAAAGGAAAGATCTGGAATCCTGTCAGGTGAGGAAACGTTTTCATAAAATGTCTTGAGGGACTTCGTATGAATCGCATCCATTAACTGATCTTCAGGGGTTTAAATGAGAACTATCCAGTGTGGTCAGAGGGGAAGCGCCACTAAGCAACGTGTTCGCTCCTCAACATGGCAGCTGTAAAGTAGAATCGCCGTGACGTCACACTGTTGAAAAGCAGCTATCAGGTATTGAAGGCAACTGGTCCAGGCTGTATTACTGCCATCATCCTCCGCCCAAAAACAGACAGCAGAGGGCAGCATCTGCCTTCTAGGCTCATCAACAACCAGGGATGCTCGCTGCATCTCCACAGGAAGATTATCTTGATTCCAGGAATATTTCAAAAATTGGAAAAGCTTCCAACTAATGGCTGCCTGAATGTTTCAGAATTTTCACTTTAGTCAACAATGAGGCTGCCGTTAAAACAAACCGATAAACATTTTCAGCACCACAAACCAATGTTGATGGCTTTTCACCCTAATATCTTAAACTGGGCACAACTCCCTCCCACTCTTATAAAACCCCCACCCCCATACCTGTGCAGTTCTGAGATTCTGAGGCTCATTGTTGTGCAGGCCCGGCCTCACAGGCAGCTTCCCTAACCCTGCAGAGCCGTGTAGGGGAGCAGGCTGAGCAGAGGATGAAGAGCTCTGGACCACTGGAACCTGCAAACAGCCAGAACGTCACATTCATACTGGAGTTAGTGAGCTTCTCTGTCTTCCTAAAGAATCAGACACTCAACATATTTCCTCTCCAGAACCGCTTCATCGCTACAGCTAAATAACAACTTTGTTATGAGGTTTGATCCCACAGATTCATTCAGAGCAAAGGAATTAATGTCAGCTTTTCCTAGTCTGCAGTGAACCATGAAGAGCTGGTCCATTTAAGATGATAAAATAAAATAAATAAATCAAAATCTACCCAGAACTCCTCAAGTGGAAGTTTTAGATTCATCGGGATAAATTTTGTACAAAATCTTCTTTAAGGAAGCATTTGTTATCCAATTATTAATTGCTTAATAGAAAATCAACAGTTTAAGCGATTTCCAAAATAATCATTATTTGCAGCGTTTGATACATGCATCTTTATTCTCTCGATTATTCATTTAATTTATTTTAAGAAAAAAGCAGTTCGTTTTTTTAATCCTTTGCTTCACTCAGTAAGGATAAAAGTCTGACTAATTTCTTTCTGAGGAATTTTTCAGGCTTTCGGAGGCTTTAGGTCCTCTGATGCGTCTCTTCTGCACTTTGGGCTGCACTGGAAATTTTTTTAAATCTAGATAAGATTAATGTAAGTCATTTTTTCCTTACAATAAGTGCATTTGTTCTTGGATTGAGGAGATTAAAAAGATATTTTGCCATTTACATTTAAAATAAGAATTGCTTATTATCTAATTATCTTATTTTAAGAGTAAAAATACTCATTCCATTGGCAAACTATCTCATTTACCTACTGAAATTAAGGATAAATACACTTAATTTAGGAAATGTATTTTTTATTTTTAGATCGTTGTTACAGTGTGATGGCTGGTTAAAGGCCCGCATTTGGGAGGATCAGTCAAAGAAGTGGGAGCAAATGCTGACGGAGAGGAAACCCCCCCCACTGTGCTCCTCTGGAAGCCTGATTTAACGTTGGTCATGCTATAGTAACACTTTTATTATGAATAGTCCTTGTTTTTTCTGGATTACTCAACATCTACAGAGTCGCTGATGCAGCATTGATGACTTGTCTCTTTAACGAGGCTCGAAGTGAAAGATCCAGGGGTAAGTGATAAGAGCCATGCAAAGAAAAGATAGCATAGCTTCGTACATCAACTACAGGGCTTTGTGGTTTTAGGGAGAAAAAGGCAAAAAGAAAGACCCAGATGAACAGAAAAGGCTAATCCATCACCTATCCTTGACTTGGGGAAATGCTCCCAGTAGCTGAGACATTTGAAATATCATCCAGTCTTCTGGATCATGAGGAAGCTTCAGTGACTGATCAGAATCAACCAGCACAACAAAGGCTTTGGTTCTGGAATTGAGGTGGTAAGTGAGACACTTTGCCAATGGAGCAAGACTATTTACATTTAAAATAAGAACAAACAATTGTATTTTCTCATTTCAAGTGCATTTTATCTAATGATCTTATTCTAAGAGTAAATATTCTTATTCCATTGGCAGATCATCTTATTTACCTTTTCAAATTAAGGGTACAATTAAGAAATGTTTACTTATTTCTACATGGTCTTTGCAGTGAGGTATGTTGGAGCTGCTACAAGGAGCTCGAGATGCAGGTTTTGTCCATCTCAACCAAAAAAAGCTCCAGAAAAGTCCAATATTTGTAAACAAATGGAGACTCCAACCTTTTGCACTAAATTCTCCTTCTGCATCTGGCTCTGTCTCAGCTTCTTGAGCAGGACGAGACGAGCTTCTTCCAGACGCAGCTCTTCCCTCAGAGCTTTTATCATCTGCTGTCGCTCCTCTCCTGTTTTTCCCTGGAAGAAAGACAAACACAGCGATGCATATAACTGACCCACTTCACACAGTTAAAGATGGAAAACTTGAGCAAAATGACGACTCTTGACTGAATCAGACGGATATTTAAGTGGTGAAAAACAACTGTTAAAAGCCCGTTGATGTGAATTAACAGATTATTAAGCAGTTTGACTTCCTGTTCAAAGGGAGTTTTTCCTCTCAACTGTTGCTACAAGCATGCTTGGTGTGAGGGATTGCTGAAGAGTCAAGGCAATCAGCTGGTTTTCCTTATTTAGATAAAACTTTGAAACATGATCTGGTTGAATCGCCTTGAGATGACATGAGTTGTGAACTGGTGCTATAGTACTGAAATTGACAAATGTGGGTCATGTTACTTTAATAAATCACTGAATGCAAAAACTAAAACCAACATCAAGGAGCCAATTTCTGGTTTTTAGCTTCATTCTGTAAGAACCCTGGATCAATTACCCACATGGACCTTTAACTAAGGTCATTTTTCACAGCAGAGACGTTCAGCCTTTACTGGGGGCTTCTGAAAGCCTTCCATGCATTAGAGATTATTTTTTCAAAGTAGCACCGAGTCAAAACAAGGTCCAGCTATCTGGGAGCCGGTGTAGGTATACATAGAAGACATTCCATAATGCATTGAGACTCTAATACCCCTTTCCCATTGGTGGAAAAGCCAGTTGAAAGCCGGGAACAATTTCTTTTACTGGCAGTGGGAACAGCTCACTAACGCGTCTACCCAGCTCAAACGAGTCGGCAAGTGACCAGTGTCAAAATCGCCTCGGCTCTGATCGGCATGAGGTGGGAACGCCAGACGAGTCGACCTACTAAATTACGCGACATCTGTCGCTCTCCATTGTTTACTTTCCTGATTTCAGTCAGACCACTCAGCAATTTCATAGGACTGACAATGGAGGAACAAAGTAAAACACATCCACTTTGGGTGAAAATAATAAATAACATTCCACTTTGGGTGAAAATAATAAATAAAATAAGTTATTCGCATGGGGAAAGTCAGTTTTGGTAAATCGTGTATTTACCAAATGATGGGGAGTAGATGCTATTTCAGTCGAGGGAAGCCATTTAAACAGTAATTCAAATCATTTTTATTTTCTAGTACATCTAACAACACGTACTAATTGTAAAGCTTGTGTTGATTGACTTTTGAAATAACAACAAGCTTGTAGCTTTTATGAAAAACATTTTTGGGTTTAGACTGTAGCTTTTGTCTCTGAAAGATTAAATGAAATCAATTTTTTTAAATATTGATATAGCAGGAATGTCACTAAGGGAAATATTTGCCTAAAAACAGCCAGGAACCTAAAACTCCAATAACTATCTTCAGCATTTTTGTAAAAAATTTGCCAAAGTGGGTTTATATGTAGGGGTGGTTGATGATGTCACCGACGGCAGCTCCTAAATAGCCAAGCGTACAAAGCTTAGTAGAAATGACAAGGAAAGCTGTTTAGGAACAGGAATAAAAACTGCAAACTCTCTGGGAATTTGGATGCACGCTCAAAATCAAACACAAAGAAAGATTTTAAATACAAAAGCAATGTGAAAATGGTTTTATCCATCTACTCTTCACCAGAAAAAAATAAAAATCAGCCACTGTGTAAGAAAAGTACGTTTAACACGTAATTCCCGGTTCACAGATAAAGAGACCGATTTTTAAGCCACCACCGTTAATTAGATCAAATGTTCTCAGGTAAACACAGCTAGAGGTCCAAATTAAAACAAACCACAAAAAAGAACTGTTTGCCGATTAGAATCTAACCTTGAACATCTCCAGGTTGGCCTGGTGGATGCGCTCTTCTGGCCGAGGTGTCGTTCTGGGACTGGAGGCCTCGTTGTCTGACAGGATGATGACATCTGGAGAAGGGGTTTGTCTGTCCCGATCTGCGTCACTACAAAGAAGAAGAAAAAAAAGTCCAGTTATTTAGAAATTCTGAAGAAAACTGAAGTTGGCATGAGGTCAACCGAGCGGCTATAGTTCTACTCATAAACTATGGTCCTTGCTTTTTTCCATCGTCCGCTCAGTACACACTGCAGTACTCAGTGGATGCCGGTACGATCAGTTCATGCCCTCCTATTTTGTGATGTATCAGATCTTCCAACTTTCTTTGTAGCTAATCTGGGATTTTATTTCTAAAAGTGGCCTGAAAGCTGATTCACTTCAAAACGGAATTTAGCTGCATTTGTGCATTCATAAAACACTAAATTATCCATCCAGTACTACAGCTTAAACCATTTAAGTCTAACCCAAAAGGGGTCGGCCAATCACATTGCATTATTACTGCTTGCTAACCAGAATTCTTTACTATCAGGAAGTCCACAAACTGTAGTTAAAAGCCTTCAGCTGATCCAAAATGCTGCAGCCAGAGTTCTGATGAAAATTAAAAAGAGAGATCATATCTCTCCTATCCTGGCTTCTCTTCATTGGCTTCCTGTTAAATCCAGAATAGAATTTAAAATCCTCCTTCTCACATATAAAGCCTTAAATGGCCAAGCTCCATCTGATATCAGAGATCTGATTGTTCCTTATGTTCCTAACAGAGCACTTCGCTCTCAATCTGCAGGTTTACTAGTGGTTCCTAGAATTTCTAAAAGTAGAATGGGAGGCAGATCTTTTAGTTCTCAGGCTCCTCTCCTGTGGAAACAACTACCAGTTTTAGTCCGTGAGGCAGACACCCTGTCTACTTTTAAGGCTAGGCTTAAAACTTTCCTTTTTGATAAAGCTTATAGTTAGAGTGGCTCAGGTTATCCTGAGCTATCTCTATAGTTATGCTGCTATAGGCTTAGACTGCTGGAGGACATAGGGACCCCTTTTTTATTATTCTGCCTCATTCTATTCTATTCTCCCACTCTGCAGAATCTGTTAGTTCAATCTCTAACGTTCTGCTCTCTCTGCTTTTTCTCATAGTAGCTTCATCTGGTCTGTTCCTGTTTGGCTGTGACTCCATCCTGGAGAGAAAAATCAGCTGTGCTGCTGCCATCAACACCTTTATTTTCTAGATGTTGGAGCTTGGCCTGTTTTCCAGTGTAGTCCTGTTTCTCTGACTGTGACTGGCTGGATGTGCTCTCTTCATCCTCTGGCATGGGAGCTGGCTCGGAGCTCGTCTGCCTGGCTGTGTGTTTCCTGGACGGGGCCGCCTTTTACAGTCGCTTTTTGTATCTATGTGTCTTTTTCTATGTCTGCTTCTGTCTCCTTGAACCCCAGTGGGCCTCAGCAGATGGCCGCTCACACTGAGCCTGGTTCTGCTGGAGTTTTTTTTCTGTTAAAAGGGAGTTTTTTCTCTCCACTGTCCCTACCAGCATGCTTGTTGTGAGGGATTGATGAAGACTAAATGGTTTGATGCAATCAGCTGGTTTTCCTTAGATAGAAAACTTTGAACCAATCTGAATGTATGATGTTTCTATTGGCGCTATAGAAAAACTGAATCTAATTCCAAGCGAGGAGCTGTCACATCAATCTAAAAGGTCTATAAGGATCTACGTGAAAAAAGTTTTTAAAACCATCTCATCACCCTTGATTACCAGGATGACGTATGCTGCAGATTAACACATGTATCGTGACGCAGCGTCAGGCAATCACGCCTGTCACCTTGTTGACATTCTGCATAATGCAGAGTTTTTTGTTTTTAGGGATAACCAGGATTTCCTGTTGATCCTTCAAATGTGGGTTGGTCTAACATGCATATTTATTCTCCCTAAAGAGTAGCCAAACTGGGTCCAGTATTGGAGGAGCCAACCTGCCTCAACCACACCACCCTTATCGAGTTCCTGGTGTTAACCTGGAAACCGCCTTGGATTAGCTGACAGGTACGCATTTTAAATAATCGCCTTGGATTAGCTGACAGGTACGCATTTTAAATAATCAACAGTTAATTAAGTCCCTTCCTGTAGCAGCACTTTGGACCATCAAATTCCATTGATTTAGATCATAAAGCCTTTTGCGGAAAATGACCTACTTAAGTGTCACAGCCAATTAATTTATAAGTGAGACCTCTGGGCTTTAGACATGTACAAGTTATGGCGTCTTCTAACAGAAGATTTTGACTCTCTGTCAAGCTGGAAACTTCTGCACTTCCTGGAAGGCTTTCTTGGTGAGATAGAGGAAAACCCATGGATGATGGAGTCTGTGTGAACTCAGAGTTAGAAACAGCTTCAAGAAAAATGGGAAAAAAATACATAAAGTAGGATAAAAGTTGAATTTTCTTCTCTTGAAGTTGCACATAAAAGAAAACAATTCATATTACTGAAACTACTTCCACTGGGCTGAGAGAGACATGTCTTAAACAAGTTAGCATTCTTTGATAAAAGCAGAAACCCTGTGCAGAGCAGGCATGAAGCCGTCATATGGGGACCGTCACGGTGTTACTCGTCTGGGTCGCAGTATCCTAACCTAACTCGGCCAGATGGATTTGCTCCGTATATCCATCTGGAAACGTCCTGTTGAAGTAATTTTGGGAAGGGGTGAAAATACTGGTTAGCTGATTGGCCTATGTTGGTGATAGACGGGCCAAATAAACCAATCAGATCAACGAAGCATATGACGTAACAGAGAGACGACGAAGAGGAGCCAATTGATTTTATGGGATTCTTTATAAATAAGATTGATCTTATTAAAAATAAGATCATAAGCACTCCTCTATCCGCGATTGTACCTGAGGTAGTCATGGAATCTGAACCGGGTTTAGACTGCTTTGATCCAGTTGAACTCTCTGAATTAGCAAAATTATTGTCTTCATCTAAGCCTTCAACTTGTATGTTAGATCCAGTTCCAACCAGATTATTTAAGGAGGTATTCCCTTTAATCTCCTCCTCCATTTTAGATGTGATTAATCTATCTCTGTTACAGGGATATGTACCTAAAGCTTTTAAGGTTGCTGTAATTAAACCTCTGCTTAAGAAACCGTCTCTTGACCCAGATGACTTGGTCAATTATAGACCTATATCCAATCTTCCTTTCTTATCCAAAATTCTTGAGAAAGTAGTTGCCAAACAAGTTTGCGATCACTTCCACCATAATGAACTTTTTGAAGAGTTTCAGTCTGGCTTTAGAGCTCATCATAGCACTGAAACAGCTCTGGTGAAAGTCACTAATGATATTCTCATGGCCTCAGATAATGGACTTGTATCTGTGCTCGTCCTGTTGGACCTCAGTGCTGCATTTGATACAGTTGATCATAATATTCTTTTAGAAAGACTTGAATATTTTGTTGGAATTAAAGGAACAGCACTAGACTGGTTTAAATCTTATCTATCTGATCGAATTCAGTTTGTTCATGTTAATGATAGATCTTCAACACGCTCAAAGGTTACCTGTGGAGTACCACAGGGATCAGTGCTAGGACCAATTCTCTTTACTTTATACATGCTCCCAATTGGTAGAATTATTAGACAGCATGGGATTAATTTCCACTGTTATGCTGATGATACCCAGCTATATCTGTCTATAATCCAGATGAAGCTAACCCATTACTTAGATTACAGGCATGTCTTGAAGACATAAAAACCTGGATGACTCTTAACTTTCTCCTTCTGAATGCAGACAAAACAGAAGTTATAGTCTTTGGACCAGAGTCTCTGACAAAGAAGCTGATTAGCCAGTCACTTCATTTGAATGGGATTAAACTGATTTCAGATAATAAAGTAAAAAATCTTGGTGTTATTTTTGATCAGGACCTGTCATTTAAATCCCAGATCAAAGAGGTTTCTAGAATTTCCTTCCTTTATCTGAGGAACATTCCAAAAATTAGAAATCTCCTGTCCAGGGGTGATGCTGAGAAACTAGTCCATGCATTTGTTACTTCAAGGCTGGACTATTGTAATGCTTTACTATCAGGAAGTCCACAAACTGTAGTTAAAAGCCTTCAGCTGATCCAAAATGCTGCAGCCAGAGTTCTAATGAAAATTAAAAAGAGAGATCATATCTCGCCTATCCTGGCTTCTCTTCATTGGCTTCCTGTTAAATCAAGAATAGAATTTAAAATCCTCCTTCTCACATATAAAGCCTTAAATGACCAAGCTCCATCTGATATCAGAGATCTGATTGTTCCTTATGTTCCTAACAGAGCACTTCACTCTCAATCTGCAGGTTTACTAGTGGTTCCTAGAATTTCTAAAAGTAGAATGGGAGGCAGATCTTTTAGTTCTCAGGCTCCTCTCCTGTGGAACCAACTACCAGTTTTAGTCCGTGAGGCAGACACCCTGTCTACTTTTAAGGCTAGGCTTAAAACTTTCCTTTTTGATAAAGCTTATAGTTAGAGTGGCTCAGGTTATCCTGAGCTATCTCTATAGTTCTGCTGCTATAGGCTTAGACTGCTGGAGGACATAGGGACCCCCATTTCATCATTCTGCTTCATTCTCTCTCTATTCTCCCACTCTGCAGAATCTGTTAGTTCAATCTCTAACCTTCTGCTCTCTCTGCTTTTCCTCAGAGTAGTAGTAGAAACATCAGCTGTGCTGCTTCTATCAACACCCTTGTTTATAGATGTTGGAGATCGGCCTGTTTTCCAGTGTGGTCCTGTTTCTCTGACCGTGACCGAGTGGATGTGCTCTCTTCGTCCTCTGGCATGGGAGCTGCCTTGGAGCTCGTCTGCCTGGCTGTGTGTTTCCTGGACGGGGCCGCCTTTTACAGCTGCTTTTTGTATCTCTGTTTCTGTCTCCTTGAACCCCAGTCGGCCTCGGCAGATGGCCGCTCACACTGAGCCTGGTTCTGCTGGAGGTTTCTTCCTGTTAAAAGGGAGTTTTTCCTCTCCACTGTCGCTACAAGCATGCTTAGTGTGGGGGATTGTATTTGAGTCAATGCAATCAACTGGTTTTCCTTAGATAGAAAACTTTGTATCAATTTGACTGTATGATCTGGTTGAACTGTAAAGTGCCTTGAGATGACATGTGTTGTGAATTTGGCGCTATATAAATAAACTGAATTGAATTGAATTGATAGATCAAACTCTTGCCGAAACCAGTCGGGAGAAGAGCAAAAACATCTTTTCCTCTAAAAAAAGCCTCCAGAGCAGTGTTTTGCTCTTCTTTCAGTGAAGAAGTACTCCGTAATTCCGATAAAACTTGCTCGATAGCCACGCTAACGCTAGTTTCATTGGCTGAAGCCGGCATGTTCTTTAGACTGAACTGTCGCGCTTCTCGTTGCGTCACACCTCAACCCGCCTCAAAGCCAACGCTGATTGGATGTTCGTTTGGTGAACGGCTCCAAATTTTCTTTAACGGAGAGTCTCCAGACTGATCTGCGAGTGAAATCTTGAAAGCTCGTGAGATCAGGATGGTCTGACGAGGCTAGCAGTATCCATCCTCCTGCTGCAACTTTAGGTCATCCAATTAGGAATCCAGCAGAGTTTGATTTGTTCAAGTTGGTTCTGAAGGCACATCTTTAGCTTTCCTTTTCGAGCTTAAACTTAGCTACATATCTACCGCTGCCTGGGATGTACCTAGATATTGTGTTTGACTGTCAGATCAGAGCAATCATCATGTAGTTTGTAGTCCCGGGATAATGTCCACTTTCTCATAGGATAACCAAACGTAAAAAAAAAAAAAAAAAAAACATGAATCATAATTCTTATTCTAAAATTTATATCAACCAAAGACCACCAAGCAAGGGTGTTCTAATCAGAGTTTTATTTCTAATACGTTATTGCAGGTTGGACTATTGACTATACCAATATTAACCCAATACAATATCAACTAGGTCTGAAACAGCAATAATTGTAATTAATTGAATATTGAAATAAACGTCGACTAATTTAGTTATAAATGAATCGTTAACGGGAGTGTAGAGACTGACTGCAACCGACTTAGAACTATAAATATACCAAAATTGTAAAAATATCTAAACATTTTGCATTCAATCTGCTACATCCAGAACTCCTCAAATGAAAACATTTTAGTTTCACCTGGTTTAATTTAGTAAAAATATTCTTTAAGAAACTTTTCGCTACCTGGTTATTAATTGATAAATATTTTAGATTGAGGCCAAAACATTCAGATTCGTTAATTTTTTTTGCTGATTTTAAACCATTTTCCAATATCAATATTGGATCAGAACAGCCCTAAAAAGGAATATGTCCTCAAAATATGATAAACCATTTTGTTATACATATATTTTGCTGTAGAAAATACTTTTTAACACCTAAATTCACAAATAAAAAACGACCCTTCAGCTGCATCAGGTTACTTTCTCTCAGACTCACCTTCTTCTTCCGGCGCTCATATCCACTGGTTCATCCATGATGTTTTCCTTCCCATTCTTACTTTGACCAACATGAACACTGTGACTGCCGAGCCTCAAGCTTCCATTCAGCTTCTCCTCATACGCGGCTCCCATTAAGCTCTGGTGGTGGATGGAACTGGCACTGGGACCCTTCCCATCCCCAAGTGTCCCTGGCACCTCTAGAGCAGCTAGATCAGCCAAGTCCTTGCGTTTTAGAAGGGCCAGCATCTTCAGGCGCTCCATGGCTTCATGACCCTCCATCTTTAGACGTTTGGACAGAGCCTCCTCCCTCTCGGTGGATGTCTCCAGACCTCGTTTTAACAGGTTGAGCCTCAGTGTATCATCAGACATTCGCTCCATGCTGAGAGAGAAAAGAGGAAATGACATCAGCATTAATAATCTCTCGGCATAGACTGAAGATCCATCACATCATTTCATCCTTTGTGATTCTGACATCGCAAAGACTGACTTTAAGGAGGGTCTTTCAATTCAAGGTACCAGGCAGGTCTAGTCTGAACAACAGCTGGTTCTTCCTGCTTTTTTAAAGAGACGTCCTCCTAAACCAGGCATCCCCAAACTAGTCCTCAAGGCCCCCGGTCCTGCAGGTTTTAGAGGTTTCCTTGCTCCAGCACAGATGATTTTAATTGAAAGCAATCATCTACTGCAATCATTATAACCAGCTGTGCTGAAGCAGAGAAACATCTAAAATCTGCAGGACAGCGGGCCTTGAGGACAGAGTTTGGGGATGCCTGTAAACAAACGCAGTATAATTGGGGAACAAAGCAAATATGACACAAAAAACTAAGACATTAGTGCAAATGAAAATGCAAATTATGAAAAAAATGACCAAACCAAAACACCACGAGGTTAACATCTATAATTCTTCTGTTTTCTCTTAACCAGACAGAAAGCTATTTTAATATAATGTATGAGACAGTTTTGTTTTAAATAAAAACCGGCTCCATGGATTAGATTCTTTTGTTTTGTTTA
This sequence comes from Cyprinodon tularosa, assembly GCF_016077235.1. Lineage (NCBI taxonomy): Eukaryota > Metazoa > Chordata > Actinopteri > Cyprinodontiformes > Cyprinodontidae > Cyprinodon > Cyprinodon tularosa. The sequence goes on from NW_024039257.1 coordinate 130,673, forward strand.
CATTATTACTCCTAGCTCTGCTTCTTGAAAATAAACAAGCGACCCTAAAGAGGAAGCTTGGCCTCCTTTAGCTGGAAAGAAGAAGAAAAAAAAAAAGGTATCTGCTGCCAAGTCTCCACCTTTACGTCCAACGGTTAGCGGTGTCATGTACCCCGACGCCCCACACCCTGCTTGGCACTTCTCCTCCAGCTCGACTGTTACACTTTTAAACATGCACGCATCCGTGTGTCGGTTACTGACCGAGGACCATGCATTGACTTCTGTTCATTTTCAACCCGTTTAACGGAACCCGTACTGGCTCACACCCAACTCATCTTTTAGTCTTAAGCCTAACCTCGAACACGTAACACACTGAGCACATTAAAACAAACTGTTGAGACGGCGTTTGGAACAATGAGCGCCGACTGTGTGCTGTAACGCTGCAGTCCTCTGAACTAAACCCACAGTCATCCTCATTTGGCACAGCATTCCAACAGAGGGAAGGATTTTTTTTTTTTTTTTACCCTTCCTTTCTGCTCCAGCTGTACACTGCCACAAAGAAACCCTCCCTGCTTTTCTACCCTCCCCCAATTCTTTAAACCTTCGTCGTTTCTCCTCCTCCTCCTTTTTCACTGTAAAAATAAACATGCTTATTCTCAGGGGCCCCTTAAATGCAGCCAAAGCTTAGATTTTCATTTGTTGGTATTATACCAGCCTATCAGGTGTAGAGAAACGGAAAAAAAAAAAACCAAGACACAGCCAAGATATACAGAGGTTAGATCTTTTGGCATCTAGAGAAATCTTTCCAAATGTCTCCATTGTGTGAAGAGAGTTGCTGCTCGGCATGCCAGATGGAGCTTTTAACTTAGCTGCACACTAATTAATGGGGACATATGCCAAGGTGGGGAGAAAAATGGATGTCCTAATGGGTAAAGATAACTTTCTAAGTTTCAAAGTTTGTGAGTAAAGGTTAAGCTTTTAGAGGTAAAGTGAGGCATACGAGGATAAACATCAGTGACATTCGCAGGACGAGAAGAGAGGCAAAGCTGGCAGTGCTCTCCTGATATAATACCAGCTCTTAATTCCTTCCACCCATCCCCCAACACACACAGACACACACTCCATGTTCTTAATGCAATGAGCTGTCGATCAAATGCCTGCTGCTAAAATGTCCTCCTGAAAGAAGCAGCCTTCTTAAGCCCACGGTGCGGCTGATGTGCGTCCATGTTTGCATCCGTGCGTTTTGTCAAACTGACTGATAATGTGGTGAATTGCAGTTGCACAGGAAAGCGTGCTGCTTTTTTCATCTATGATGTGCATCAGAGCTGAGGCAGCTAGGTTTTATCTTTCCACTCTGAGTCCCCTGCTTTTTAAACTCTTCCTCCTACAAATCTATGAAATAGTTTTATTTCTAACACTTCTCTATTCCCTAAGATAAAAAGCAGTATAGACTATTATCCTCACAAATGGTTTATAGCTGCAGGAAAAGCAATCTTAGAAATCAGCATGAGGTTAAAAATCCTTCCCACCCATGTTACTGGAAATCTTAATATAACTTATTGCGTAGAGAGTAATATAAAAAAGGTTTGATCAGGTGCTCATTTAAACAAAAAGCTATAGTCAACAACAACAGGTATGTGATGCACTTGTTGTGAAGCTTCCTTATAATCAGGTTTGAACTTGAAGAATTGGGAGCAAAGTACAGAACAAAAATTCTAGTCAGACTGACTTAATTAGTTTCAAGACACCTAAGGGCCCCCTGTCACACTGCAGATTTAGCCAGCGTATGCCTGACGTCCCAGAATCTCCTAAAACGCTGCCATACACTGAACTTTCTATGCATTTTTTCCAATTTTGGGCGTAAACATAGCGTAATCATAACGAGTCCAGAACATATGTCCAACAGCCTGACTTATGCATAACGGATGGCAGCACAATGCCCATGAAATGTTAAAGCTAGAGGGGCAGCGAGGCGGCCGGCTTGCATAAAAAGATTTCTTTGATCGCAGTATTAACATAGAAGAAAAAAAAGAAGGAAATAAAAAGAAAGAAGGTTTGCAGATGCAGCAGATTCAGCGTCATGTCTGCTGGTGGTGGGCGTGAACGCCACCATGATGGGGATGAAGTCTGGAGGAGAACTGACCGTTCCCTCCTGTGAACTAGGGGTAGGCAAAATAATAGTCATGACGATGCATCGCAATTCTAATTTTTGTGATCTACTGCATCGATTCTTGACGCCAAGTATCGATTCTTAATTTAAAAAAATTAATAAAATACATGAATGGTTGGCGCACATCAGCCAAATCAAGTGGAATACAACTTCCAGTCCAGCAGATGTCGCTGCGGATGTGTTGACACCCGCTGCTTTGTCACAAGCATTTCTGGCCGCGGCATACTGTGACAAGTCATATGAAATAAACATTTCAAGTCAGATGCTTGGATGCATTTTGGCTTTAAAAACAAAGAAGGTAAAAATGAAATTGATATGACGCACGTCATTTGCAAAAGGGGAAATGTCATACATTTGAATGTTTTCGTTTCATTGGTTTAAAGGACCACTGAGGCCATGTAAACAGCACTGATTATCCTTATTTTGTTATTTTAAGTTTGATGAATCCTAAGATCTGTCAGTGTGTCCACGCCAGTATTAGTAATATTTGTATCCAGTATTTGTTTTAATGGCAACACCTCCAAAAGTCGTTTCAATAAATCCAGCTATGTATGAATTCAGTTGCTTTCAGTTATGTATCAATTGAAGACACGATCCAGATCATACCCAGCCAGTCAGCCACTGGTTAGGGCTGTATTATTTTCTTACAGTGTTCAATGAAAATATCGCAACGCATCGTGATGCATCGCAATATTTCAAGTGTCGTGATGCATGGTGATAGAATCGCATCATGGCATGTGAATCGTGATTCGAATTGAATCATGACTTCTTTGCCAATACCCACCCCTACTGTGAAGTCTTACGTTATGCATAGTTTCTGGATAAGCTAGACGCCACGACTTATGAATAACTTACACTTAACGTATGTCAACGATCAGATAACTGACCTGGAACTTATGGCCAACATATTGCATACGCTGGGATACGCTGGGAAAGTTTGAGCATACTCAAACTTATTTTAATTTTGTGAAGCACTTTGTGACCTCTGTATGTGAAAGCTACTATATAGATAAACATTAAACATTTAATTTCCTTCAGAGAACAACAAAGCATTTTTGAATGAAGTTCTTCAAAATGGTGACATCGATGTGACATGACGAGCGTAGACCAGCTGGGATACTTGCACCCAAACACACACGATGCCTGCAGATTCAGTTCACAAATCGACACATTTCATAAAATGCACAGTCAATTCTTTATTTCATTGGACAACAGATGATGGTGAATGTTGCTATGACAACCAGTCATCTATTTTAAGCCATAGCACTAATCAATTCCTGCTCTGTTGTTGCCTGAGGGGTGGAGGGTGTATGTTAAGGTGGAGGGCACTGATAGAAGAGGACAGTATTTTATGGCGGGGGAGTGAGTGTGCACTTGGAGGAGGAGAACAAAGTAACACACGGGAGATTTCTTTATAATATGGATTTCTATATATTATCAAAGTTCCTAAAAAAACCAACGTGTCCTTTATCTGACCACACAGGTTGAACCATCAATTTCTGATAGATGTATGATTATTATTATGGTCCAATTCACTCCTAACATCTCACACATCTATACACACACACACAAATAATATCAATGAGCAAAAGAATGAATGAATGTCAAAATAGTCAATAATTGTGTAATCTGGGGCGTGCAGGTGGTGCAGTGGATAGTGCGGGCGACCCATGTACGGAGGCCTTGGTCCTTAACGTGGCCGACCCGGGTTCAAAAACGACCTGTGGTTGTTTACCACATGCCCCCCCCCCCCTCATATGTCATACCCCGTTTTCTGTCAGCCTTCTGTCAGAAAAATGAGCCACTAGTGTCGAAAAAACTAAAAAAACTAATAAATTCTGTAATCTAAGTCTGAATTAGCGAGGAGGGGTGTTGGACTTTCTGAGGGAGGCGTTGCAGAGATTGCTGACCACAGGCATCTGGACAACCAGACTCCCAAAAAGCTGTGAAATTGTCCTTTTTGAATAGAGTATGCAACAATAGAGCAGTTGACCAATGTGACTGATAAAAGATCAACTGTAGTGGAAAACATGAAAACGCTATTATGCAATTATATTTATTATACTCTACATATCATAATATTTATTTAATTTCAAACTCCAGACTTGTAAAATGATTCAAATCAATTGCCAGACGCAGGATCAGACTGTAGGAATTGTGGGTAAAAATGCTTCTTGCCAAAAAGAATATGTGTTGTGAATTGGCGCCTGAATTGAATCTCAAATCAATTCAGTTGATTTAAATCATCTCATCTCTGGTTGAAATGTCTTTAAGGACACAGTTCAACCAGATCATCAAGGCAAATTGATTCAAAATTTTCTATCTAAAGAAAACCAGCTGATTGCATCGACTCATTGACTCTTCAGCAATCCCTCACACTAAGCATGCTGGTAGCGACAGTGGAGAGGAAAAACTCCCTTTGAACAGGAAGAAACCTCCAGCAGAACCAGGCTCAGTGTGAGCGGCCATCTGCTGAGGCCCACTGAGGTTCTAGGAGACAGAAGCAGAGATAGGGGAAAAAAAAGGCTTTTTTGGAAAGAACAATATATACCAAGAATTATTGATCATAATAATTAAAACCAGTAAACAAGTTGGCCAAAAAATAAATAAATAAATGAGCCAACTTTTTGGAAAAATGTTTAGGGGACACAATTGGTGAGCTGGGAAACCATAGCAGACTAAATGTGGTCATTATTGGTTATTTTATTGATGATACAGAAAAAAATAGCAATAGTTTGTCTTTTCAGGCTGCAACTAACGATTATTTCGCTAATCAGTTTATCTGTCAATTAAATTTTTGATTAACCGATTTTGATTCGGATAGCAAAAGATTTTTTTACAGAATTAAACCAGGTGTCACTAAAACTTTTCCATTTGTGGAGTTCTGGATAGAGCATATTGACAGACCAAAAAGGTTTTTGTTTTTTTTAAATCATACATTCACATTTTTTTTAAATTGTTATTTTTTTAAATTTTGGTATAGTTACTGCTCCAAGTGAGTTGTTCCATAAAATAAAGACATGTTTTAGAGTCTCTAGACTCCAGTCAATGATTAATTAATAACTAAATTAGTTCATGATTACTTAAATAGTCGATTAATCATGTTTAATTGTTCAACCTTAGTCCAAACCCACCCAGAACATCCAGGAACTCTGTTAAAGGTACATTTATTATGTTATATAAATACACTATAACAATACAGTCAAAAAATATTACTGATAAACACCTGAATAGAAAGCTATATATATGTAAAAAAAAAAAAAAAAATGTGGACTAAATTATGTAGAGCTGTTCCTGACATACTGACCACTTAAAGCCCTTTACTTACTGCCACACAAACAAAGCTCGGTAGGCAACCGCAGGTGAAATACTTTGCTAATGGGCACATCGACAGGTGACAGGAGGAAGCTGGAGTCAAAGTCACAACCTCAAGTTATCAAAACATTTGATTTAAATGTTTTGGTGTGACAGTGGCGTTGGATGTAGGAGTTTGCCCTGAAATCAAAGGATTGAAGGTTCAAGCCCCGACTCCCACTTTCATTGTCGTTGTGTCCTTGGGCAAGACACTTCACCTGCATTGTCTACTGATGGTGGTCAGAGGGTGGCGCCAGTGTACGGCAGCCCCGCTTCTGTCAGTGAGCCCCAGGGCAGCTGTGGCTACAATGTAGCTTGCCACCATCAGTGTGTGAGTGAATGGGTGAATGAATGTAGTGTAAAGCGCTTTGGTCAAATCTCCTGACTTGAATGAAGGCGCTATATAAGTACATGCTATTTACCATTTTAAAAAAAAAAGGTGAAAAAATTGAACACGGTTAAAGGATCAGAAACATCGTGCATAAACGCTTGTATGAATGTGCAGCTGCTGTTTGCTGAAATAAAAAAAAACTGCTCACAGATGACAAAAGTAAAGTAAAAGTTGGCAGCTTTTGAAAATTCCAGAATAATCTATCCTCCGAATTCAACCATCTCTTAGGGTAGCTGTGGGGAGGCCCCAGGATGCATTCTGGGTACAGGTCTCATACCCAGAATTCGAGTTATCGTCTGTGGGATTCAGAGGAGCCTCTCCAGAACACAAGGAGCCTGCAATAAGAACCGGGAGACTTCATGCTGCATGTTCTGAATGCTGGCGTACCATAAAGAATAAATGATGAACAGTTTAGTTTGTGCCTTCAAGTCGTCGCCCATAGGAAGACGTTAATTGGATATAACTTAACGGAATATCTTCAGAACGGCTCCAAATGAGACAAACTCATATGGGTGAGTAGAACATGATGGAATAACCTCAAATCAAGGGGCCACTGTAAAAAAAAAAAAAAACAGTGTTCCCCTTTAAGCACTGAAGAGGTCAGAGTGGACCAGGTGCTGTCCCAGTGGATACATCCCCACTATGGTAAGCAGGGGGTTGCATCTCTGACTGGTTGGTCTACAGTACCAAAGCCCCACAGGGAACTGTAACGGCAGGTATCCTGATCAGTATATACACGGAAGACTTTTCCATCGACTCCCGTGACTTCCACCTTAAAATGGTCCCAGATTACTCCAATATAGTCAAGTGCGAATCATCCTAATTACAACTGAGGGTGTCTCAGAGTACAGATGGTGAACAAAGAGAAATGTGGACTGGTCCTAGTGGAATCACCTCCTAATCAACGCAGGGAAAACTAAGATGCTGAGATGCTAAAATATTAAGCCCATCTGTCAGTGGCTGTGTCCGAACGTACACCCTAAACCCTAAAACCCTCCGTCACTGTGTGGAGTGGCGACTAAATAGTGGACTTTATAGTGAACACAGTTAACTGACCAGTCGGACGGATCATCATTACTTTTTTTTCCTCTTTAGTCACTTGCCTGCGCCATCTTTGTTATTAGTTGCAGTTAAAACAAGATCTCTCACAATCTGGGACACTTCCCCTCTAGTGATCATGGATGATCAAAACTTTCCAAGGTGCATTGTGGAAAATTTTTCATCCATTCGGACACTAATCTAAAATGGTGTAACCACAATATAGTGATTAGGACGCACGTCCAGACAGAGCGTCTTCCTGGGTGTTCCAATGATGCACAGAAACATGGCTGGAAGCAATATCACCATTGCTTGCCGACATGTTAACATAAGAGCAACTTGCCCACTAGCTACACATGACTAAAAACTTTCCTCCATAGCTGATCTGTGGTTATTGCAGCCCCTACTTGCTGTTTATTACAGCCATGTGTGACCACGTAATGTGGACGACCACATTAGGCTTTGCTGTGCTTGATTTATTCACTTTAAACTAAATGGAAAGAACTTTTAATGGTTTGCTTAAAGTTTTCATTTCAGTTGGATGAAAGATGCTTGTGTTTTCAGAGATCCTACTGACTTGATGTTAGATGATGATGTATGGCTGATTATCTAGTGTCACCAAGGGGCTTATTGCGGATGAAGGTTCTCAGTCATCCAGGTCATAGTCATTCTGTAAAAATTTAAAAAAATATCCACTGAACTTGGTTTCCAAGACTTGAAGACGTTTCTCCACCTCTCCAGGAAGCTTTCTCAATTTAAATGTCTGGATCTGCAGTGAGTTTGAGTCTTATATAGACAAGGCCTTGTATCGCTTGGAAACATGCAAATAGTAACCGATGAATGGGTCGTTTGGTTCCATCGTTAGCCTGTAATATCTGAAACCTGTCTGTGATTCTGAGGGTCGGTCGTTAAAGGGGTGGGGTGGGGTGGGGGGGGGGGTGGGGGCGTTAAGGGGGGGATTGTCTCCTGTAATAGGTTTCAGGTATTATTTTATTCTAAAAAGAATAAAAATTTGCTGAGACTTTTTTATCCCCTTGTTAAATGGCAGAGCTCAGTCTTAGAACGTAATACTTTCCTTCAAGACTGACAACGTTTTTTTTTTTAGCTTTGGCTACTTTAGATCACCAATGAAATGTTAAAAGGCAAATATAGGTAATAGTATGTTGAGACTCTAAAAGAGATCTGATACAGTTTGTCAGAGTGGAGTTGCCATACGATGACGTCATAAGAAGGGGTAGGACCCCAAGCAGATCTGGTACCTACACCTGGCATCTTTTAAAATATGCATTTCAATCTACAACCCCATTGCTTGCTGTACAACCGTAGCTAAATAAACTTGCCACCACCCCCCCTCACTAATGTCATTTCAATGTAGTTATCCCTGCCAGAATTTGTATCCATCCCCTCACCAGGAGCCCGCATGGAGTATGAGTTGATCAAGTTCACTCCCCCCCAATTCCACTACACCGGAGAACTTTAAGCCGTGCAGTTCTTTTTTTTTTTTTTTTTCAGATCACCCACGCAACACTAAATTCAAATGATTTAATTGAATCGATTTTTTGCCCGGACCCATCATTAGATATATTTAGGTTTGATTCAATATGTTTTCAGATTTTGTCATTATATGTCATAATAGTTTTCTAAACTGCATCTATCTAAACTGTAATATAATCCCAGTTTAAAAAAACATAATTTTCAAGGTGTTGATTCATTTGATTTTTATTCACTCCATATTTAACAAGAGTAAGACATTAAATTTCTCCCTCTAGCCCTTTAGATAATGGTAAAACCCTTGAAGTGGGTTTGCTGGCACACAGAAAGGTAGAGAGAGTTGCAGCCAGCGCACAGATCCACGCGGTCGTGTAAAATTAAACACTTTTTAACACAATGGTTACAGAAAATGGTTAAAGACTGGGTCTCTGAGCAAAGACCTTTAACCCCACACTGCTCCCCGGGCGCCGAACAATGGCAGCCCACTTCTCCCCAAGGGGATGGGTGTAGATGGGTTAAATGCAGATTTCATTTCATTACTCTGTACTTGTGACATGGTAATGAGAATAAAAGCTGGGAAAAGTCCTGTAACAATGGATTAGCTTTGAAAACCCTCTGGTGAAACATCTAGAAGTTTGGGGTTAGTGTAAAGGAAAACCCAAATAAAATGGCAATCACAATTTTGATTTTTGGTGAAATCATCCTCCTCTAATAAACACGTGATTCATTTGAACTTTGAGTTATTTAATGTGCTTTATACACTCACATGCAGTACACACACGTACTTTATGTGCTAAACCAAGTTGTTCATTAAAACAACTTCCAAATTAGTTTCTTACAATTGTGAAATAGTGAATGAAATAATGTTGCTTTCTTTAATGGCTGTGTGTTCTCATGACCAAGGAGAACTTAATTAGAAAACCAATCCTTCCCCATCAGCATGGATGTAAATACGTCCTACATGCACTCATTCAGGCATATTAATCTCATTTAAGAGGTCTGGATGCGACACAAAGCTTTCACTATTGTTCTGCTGGTAGAAACATGGGAAATGTGTGGCATGAGCAAACCACGGAGCAGGGAACATATTCTAGAGAAACTGCCTTAAAACGTTTTATTCAATCATGATAACTTTAAAAATACAGATTTTTAATAGCAGGTTTTCACGGTGTATTTGAGCAACATGTTGGCATCACTGGTATCATTAAAAGCAGTTCTGTCAACCATATCTTACCCCCTTTCCTATGAGCTATGTATTTTTTTTTATCGGTTATGTCCTGGAATAGACTAACAACACTGATTCAGGTTGGGACATTATGGAGTGGAAGCAGCATTAGTCATCAATTGTGAGGTCTGTTGGAGCAGCAAACAAAATGAGCAGCATCTGAGGAAGATGCTACATTAGCTAAGTCCATCAGGAAGGCAGGTCTAGGTCGACACTGTCCAGGTGGACTCAGTGTTTATTAATGTCACCTACCCCATGCATTAGCCTGTTACAGAGCTAAAGGGCTCCTTCAGTGAAGGACTGCAGCAACCTAGGTGCACTAAGAAGCGTTATCGCAAATCTTTCCTCCCAGCAGCTAAAGGACTTCAGGGCCTGAAATTCACTGCATGATAGCAGAAATAGCGCATTATCTGATCCATCCACAAAAATCCAGTTTTTATAATGATGGAAATTTACTCTTAATAAAAATCATGGCAACGTGTAGCTATTAATGTTGATGTTTTCGGATTTCAAGGAAGAACATCTTCGCTACACCCTAGGGATGGGACGATTTATGAAAACCGTCCGAACCGTTCGGTTCGACTGTCTCGGTTCGGTTCGCGTGTGTTGTGTTCGGTTCATCCGCTGCTCCTTTTTCTCATAGGCGAAGCATTTACACTCCAGAGCAGAAGGTGGCGGTACAGCGACCAAGGCCAACCACCAGTAGTAAACAAGAAGAAGAAGCGAAGCAGCGTAGCCGGGTGTAGCAGAAAAAAATCAGTTGTTGTGGAGAATTGTGTGGGTATGGCGAGTGGGAAAGAACAGGAGTTGGAAGACGCGCCAGCAGCACTTTATAGGTCTGCTGTATGGGAGCGCTTTGCATTTAGAGTGACCTACGATGACGGCGGAAAGAAAGTTGTGGATAAAAGTGCAACAGTAGCTACGTTTACATGCGCAAAATTTCCCCGATCCGATCCAAACCTTGGTTGATCGGAAATTCAAAATCTCCGTTTACATGGACACTAAATGAAATGATCCGATCATGATGTGTGTATACATGTACCAAGCGTTGGATCAGATTAAATCTTTTAAGCATGCGCAGAACTTCCTGCCAAACTTGGCAGTTCTGTCTGCGTCTGGTTTTTGGGAGGCCTGACAAACGATGCGCTCGGAGCGAGCGGAAAGAAAAAAGGAGAGAGGAGGAAAAAAGCGCTTGGCAGCGAAATGTACGAGAGAAAATTTAGAGAATGAGCGATTGAACCGGCGTGGGAGAGCGAGTGGGCTGTGGAGAGAGAAAAGAGGAAGAGGAGGAGGATAAATTCCTGCTTCCTGCAGCTTTAAATGAACTTGAGTGTATAAGTCGGCGTTCCTAGACTCCCCCCGCCATGTTGTTCACAGCGAGAGCGAGAGCGACCGGTGGTTTCCTGTTGTTGACAAGGTGGAAAAACGTCACGCTGACGTCGCACACATGCGCAGTGAAGATTATTTTACTCTTAAGATCCGAATGGGTGTTTACATGGACGCCAATCGGAATGGCGATCGGCAAAAACCACCTCTCTCTTTCGGAATTAAATTTAGATCCGATCGGACCGAATCGGATTAGAATCTTCAGTCTGACATGTTTACATGAAACATTTTTGATCTGATCAGGCCTTCAATCCGATTAGTTGTGTCCATGTAAACGTAGCTATTGTGCAAGCATTGTGCAACACGTTTTGTTTATGCTAACAGCAACATGTCATGCTAACTCCGAAATCCCTCATACTCCGTCAGCAATCCCCGCGGCGCTCCAGACCGGCTGCTCAGAGCAAAGCCTGCAGCCTCCTCTGTGGCTCCCGTCCGCTCCCCTCTGAGTTCCTTGGAGATGGTAGAGAGCATGCGCGAGATGATTAAATTCAAAGCAGCAAAACATACGGAAATGATCCAGGGTTTCCGCGGATCATTTAAAATAATTACAATCCATTATTTTTTGTGGGATTTTTTCATTTATTTCATAATTTTTTATGGGATTTCGGTGTAACAATCAACATATACCGAATCGAACCGAACCGAAAAATCGTGACCACGAAACCGTGAATCGAACCGAACCGTGGATTTTGTGAACCGTTCCACCCCTACCACACACTGATGCACACTCTACTTTTTTCTTCATCTTCTCTTAGAGCACGGTTTAGCTTTCGGATGGCAAACCAGTGGTTAACCTTTAAATTATTCAAAATATGGATCACTGGCTAAAACGTAAATCTATCATCATATCAACAGAGAAAACAGCTTCTAAAAAAACAACACAAATCAAAAGTAATGAAGGACCCAGTGATTTTGGGACTGACCCAGATACCACTGATCCTTCAATATCACTAAGCAACCGAAAGATTCAGCCTAACTGGCTAAAGCTACGTCGCGGGTGAAATGAGCTGCTTCATCTGTAAAATGTTCGGTCCCATGCCCTTTACCAACCAAAGAAGTAAAACCTTAACTTTGTGGCTCCACTCTGTGTTGTTCCCACTGCAGCAGGGAAATGTAAACATGAGGTAGATCCAGCTAAAAATGTCCTGGCCAAAGCTATCCACGATGCTCAAGTGCAGCGTGAAGATAAAATAAAGGAGCTTCTTAAAATCCTTACTTTGTTGCAGAAAACAAAATGGCCAAAGCAAAATTTTGCTTATATGTATAGGTAGGTAACAATATATTAAACTCACAAGTTTTTTCCCTGGGAGGTTTTCCATCTTTCCATCCGCCAGATGGCCGCTCACACTGAGCCTGGTTTTGCAGGAGATTTCTTCCTGTTAAAAGGGAGTTTTTCCTCTCCACTGTCGCTACAAGCATGCTTAGTGTGAGGGATTGCTGAAGAGTCAATGAGCTGATGCAATCAGCTGGTTTTCCTTAGAAAACTCCTTGGAGCAACGGGTCATCTCAAGGCACTTTACAGAGTCCCATCTATCGGTGTAACATCATCAGATCTGTCACTTTGACACATAACATTACTGGGGGCGCTATTCATTGCGTACATAGTAACTACATGGTTGAAGGAGAGACACACACACACACAGTAGCCCTCAGTGAATTTTAACCGGCAGCTACTTCAACAGATGTTTGTTAGGGAGACGGGTTGGTTAAAAAAAATTAAGAGATACCACCAAAAAATCCATTCGTTTACAAAGCTTTTCAGCTGAAAATGGCAACAGATTGTAAGTTTATACAAGTTTATATTACAATGCAGGTAGGTTCATAGTTTTAAAACATAGTTTTAAATGTTGTGTTCTTTATTGGTTGGAAAAAGAAAAAAAGCTGGCCGGTCCTAATGAGCCTGGTTCAGTTCTGCTGGAGGTTTCTTCTTGTTCAAAGGGAGTTTTTCTCTCCACTGTCGCTAAAAGCATGCATGGTGCAAGGGATTGCTGAAGAGTCAATGTAACGATGCAATCAGCTGGTTTTCCTTAGATAGAAAACTTTGAACCAATCTGACAGGATGATCTGGTTGAATTGTCTCTGTAAAGGGCCTTGAGATGACATGTTGTAAATTGGAGCTATATAAACTAATCCGACTATCTATACATGTATATTTATCTCTTTAAAGCTGTTATTAGTTAGTTGATAGTTGTGTGTTATACCTAGTGCATGTATATACATAATGCTGTAGCGTCATGACTAAAGTAAAAAAAAAAAAGTCTCCTTGCAGCCATCGTGTGTTGCAGCTGTTCTTCGTCTATCAGAAATGTGTCCTTAAAGTTAACACTAGAACTACCAAGGCAGTCATTTTGACAGAGAAAAAAAACAAACTTTATTTACATTAATCTTATGTTGGTCATGTTAACTCTTCCCGTTTATACATTTCCTTCATCTTAACATTGTTTTTTGAACAAAATAAAAAACCTAAAAAAAAAAAAAAAATATGGTTAAGTTTACCTCGATCTCCCATAGCCGCCATTTTGACGCCTCTATGAGTTGCATTGTAAATTCTTCCCGCGGTTAATTGACGTTCTGTACCGTTGCCTAATAGCCAACATTCTACCTAGTAACCTCTGGAACTCTTTGGCTAATGCGGAAAAATAAAAAAATAAAATAAAATAAAGAAATCTAACAGCAAAACAGGCTTGAGAAGTGCTTCAAAATATTGATGATAGTGATTCGGGTGGAGATGGACAGACCGATGATGATGACTGGTTGGTAGGAAGCAGCTCAGGTTCTGACAGCGACTGAGGATGAGCAACCACCTCCAGCAAAATGCAGACCTATCAGTGACCCATCAGACAGTGGGGAAACTTTTGTTCAAGGTTTGGATAACACTGCCCACACCTCAGCCGCTGTTCTGTCAGATGAGCATACTTCGTCAGGCCGGCATAACCATAGTCAATACGCATGCCCAAGGCGTCTTTCCTTTATCTCTTTAGTTTTGTACAAAAATAGACTTTAAATTACCTCAATGGGCTTGTATCCCTTTGGTCATGTACAAAGAAAATAACATTTAAAGTCAGATCACCATATACTTCAAAATAACAGCAAAAAATAGTTTTTTTGTACATGACTAAAGGGATACACGCCCGTTGAGGTAGTTTAAAGTTTATTTTTCGACAAAATTAAAGAGATACACTAAAGGGATAAACGGGTATTGACTATGGGTATGCTGGTCTGACCAGGTATGCTCATCTGACAGAACAGCGGCACACTCAGCGGCCCAAAAGCCAAACCAAAGCCTTTGTGTGATTACACAAAGGTTGGTGTAAATGTCTTGGATCAGATGATTAGAAAGTGCTCTGTAAAAGCTCTAAGGTGGCCCGAGGCTGTCGTTTACAATCTACCGGGCATAGCAGCTATAAACGCGTTGGTTTTGTTCAGGAGCTGTTTGGATGTCACCGCCTCATGCAGAAATTTTATCCTAGAACTGGTAAACCAAAGCGCTTTAGAGCGAGCTTTGGCGAGGCCAAGAAAACAGTGCCAGGTGCATCAGCGCTGCAAAAAAACCGAAGCAAACGCTCATATGATGTTTATCATAAATGTACAAAGATGGTGTGCGAGAAATGTGCGGGGTAATCAATCCATTTCTGTAAATGTCATTTCAAACTTTGAACGTCTGTAGTAAAATAGTCTTATTTATATTACTGGTTTATTTTTAATACACATACTCTACAAATAATGACAGCCTATAAAGCCTTTGAAAGAAACCTATTAGACCTGATTTAAGGTCTAAATATCCACAATGAGTTTGTATGGCACACTAGAACCGTTTCAGTCGATGACATCCTACTCTTGCATTCCCATTGGGAAAAACACCACCTGTGGGAGAGCTAGTAGGATCAGGATTCTGGGAGCCCTGGTGTTAAATGATCAGGTAACTCTACTCACTTGCATTCAGTTCGTCTTTGAAATATTAAAATACATCTTACTGTGACTGATATCCAGTCAGTTTGTTTCCCTTCTCATACTTGCAGACTCCAGGTTAGTTACCCAAGCCCGTCCGTCCCCACAGGTAAACAGGTATGTACCCGTAGACTATTATATCATTGCAATAAACGGTCTCCCCACTAAAACTGGTCAAAAGTACTTCCAGATAAAAAGGATTCCCCTTGAGTGAAGATCTGTTACTTTGTCTTTATATTACATATATCCTGCAGTTAATCAGCAGATTGGTGCTGGCTGCATTCTGTGCTTGCATGTTGGCATGTTCGACATCATTTAATGGGAAAGTAATAAACCTGGCAGACATAAGGCGGATTTCATTCCACTAAACAGGCATGGCTCGGCTCAGGCTCCACTGGCACAGTCGCCACTAGACAGCTAGGTCCCTCTAACATGCTCCTGAATCTATTAACCCCAGCCGGTTAAACCACTGAAAGAACACATGCGTAAAGCACACATACTCCCCGTTCTGAATTTCAAAACTGATCTGAGCAACTAAAGCAGCTGATGAGCCAGTCTCCATCATTGGGCCACATCAATAAACCCTCTTCACATTTGTTAAGGGGGCAAAAACCACCACTCATGATAATAATACAAAGAAAACTATTATGTTCAGATATGATCTTGAATATCTACAGACCTGATACCAGAGCTCCGTTTGCTTTTAGGTTATCATCATAGCTGATGGGTTATGGCGATGAGGTTTTTATAAATTTATCCTGAGCTATCTCTATAGTTATGCTGCTATAGGCTTAGACTGCTGGAGGACATAGGGACCCCCATTTCATCATTCTATCTCTATTGTCCCACTCTGCAGAATCTGTTAGTTCAATCTCTAACGTTCTGCTCTCTCTGCTTTTTCTCATAGTAGCTTCATCTGGTCTGTTCCTGTTTGGCTGTGACTCCATCCTGGAGAGAAATATCAGCTGTGCTGCTGCCATCAACACCTTTGTTTCTGGATGTTGGAGCTTGGCCTGTTTTCCAGTGTAGTCCTGTTTCTCTGACTGTGACTAACTGGATGTGCTCTCTTCATCCTCTGACATGGGAGCTGGCTCGGAGCTCGTCTGCCTGCCTGTGTGTTTCCTGGACGGGGCCGCCAGTGGAGCTGGTCGACAGCTGCCTTTTGTATCTATGCTTCTTTTTCTATGTCTGCTTCTGTCTCCTTGAACCCCAGTGGGCCTCAGCAGATGGCCGCTCACACTGAGCCTGGTTCTGCTGGAGGTTTCTTCCTGTTAAAAGGGAGTTTTTCCTCTCCACTGTCGCTACAAACATGCTTAGTGTGAGGGATTGCTGAAGAGTCAATGAATCGATGCAATGAACTGGTTTTCCTTAGATAGAAAACTTTGAATCAACTTGACTAATGAACTGAATTGAAACTGAACCGAATCTCCACTCCATCGTACTGTGAGTACAATCTGTAGGGCTGTACACATGTAGATTCTAAAAATCTAATTTAAGTTTAACAGATCAGAAAGGAAGTTGTTTTAACGGGACACAATCCACCCTTGAAACAAATGAGAATATGAGGGTTCAAATCGACTGCATTTGAATTGTATTTAATCTAAAACAGATACTCATAAAGTGGGATAAAAATAGGATGAGCAACAACTAAAAAACAAACCCTGAAGGATGTTTGGGGGGGGGGCTTTAGCAGGGTCAGCATAGCATTAGGGTCTGTGACTGCTTCTATAATCTGATGTCAGGTGTTTGTGGCATTGGTAGACTGTCTGAAAGATGAGATTAAAGAAGAAAAAAATAATAAGTGCACAAAGCTCAGAAAAGATGGGAAGGTTTTATGGTGAAGAGTAACATTTAGCAACCAAATTCTAATAAGTGCTTAAGATGACAATACAGTATACATCTGAAAAATATAGATTTGACATATTTGTTTATAAAAACCGCCTATTGACAGTGGATTGCTCCCAGAGTGATGCAAACCATGACATTCCTTTTGCTTTGGACTCAAGTGAATCTTCAGGAGCAAAGCAACGCAGGGAGAAAACAGCTCTTCTCAGACAATAAACCTGTGAAAAGCGGTATAATAACAGCGAATCTAAAAATGGATTCTACTTGAGGAGTAATCTACCTCTAATCTGCCGATCAGGCGGCCCTAATAGTGCTTTGTCCTTACTGTAAAGCGCTGCTTGTGCCGTCAGGCGCCAGGCAGCCATTTAGGTGCATATGGAGCTAGTTGAGTCTCCACGTAAATGGCTGATGCATTTCCAATTTTTTTTCTTCCTAATTGCCGAGGGCCATCAGCACTCGGGGCCTCCTGACGCCTTCAAATCCGCCTCCCCCCGCAGTACCGCTGGATGAACCGTGTCAAACATCTCGCCTCCTGGCCGCTAAAACAGCAGCGTTTAAAGGATGAGCAAAGCTCTGCAGTTAAAACCCCTGAGAATACGGATCAAACAATGAAAAAAAGGATTGGAGGCTTTCCGAAAAATGCCTCCATCACAGCGTTAGAAAATCTCTGTTGACAAAACGGTTACAGGGGGAATAAAAAAAAGAGCACAAAACCGAAACCGCCAAAACAATAAAAGCTATTTTGCTGGGACTCCAAAACCTTTAGAGGTAAATGAAGAGTCCGGGGCGGCTGAGCTGGTCGCCAACATGTCAGCCTGCATCAATAAATAGCAAAGCCAATGCGCTCTATTGTCTGATAGCATATCAACATTTCCACCGGCAGGAAACCGACACAGCAGCTAATTAGCAGTCCTACCGCGACCCCATCCCACCGCTGCCATTTCAGAACATCACCGCCAAAAGACAGGCCTTTCGCGAGTCCTCGGACTCACCTGGGTCTCGTTTCGCCTCAGTCTGTACCGTCTCCGGGTTCACGGTCCGGTCCCCCTGACGCGCTGCAGCGGATTCTCACCACCAGTCCCCGGCACCGGCAGGCAGCACTGACCCGCTGATTGGGCCTCTTCTAACTCTCATCCCTTCGTTGCAAACGGCGGGAGCTCTCATTGGTCAGACAGCTGCAATGTGGAATCCAGACAGACAAATGATTGGCTGCTCGTTGCCACAGCAGACCCAGACTGATATTTGATTGGTTGTTAATTTCCGCGGTGGAGAGGAGAGAAATTTGATTGGTCGGTGAAACTGTTGTTGTCTGTGTCTGGACAGAAAGCAGCGTTTACCTCAACATGGGCTAAAAACAATGTGTTGAGTGTTATATTTGGATCGCTCACCTTTTCCACCCAATATTTTTAGAATCAAACGGTTGGGAGGCTTTTTTTTAAATGTATTTTAATTTTTAAGCTAAATACATTTGAAATCAGTTTAACGCTAAAATTCGGATATGTTCTTAATTTGGAGTATTTACTTGGTTTCTGCGCACTAAAGCGCAGGACAAAAGATCCAACACAGACCAAACGTTAGCAGATGGGTTTGGGTAAATAAACAAGTTTTAACAAGATATGTAAAACAGCGTTTTGTGTTAACATGCTATTTAATTTTTTTTTTTTTTTACAATTTTGAAACTCAAATATGATAATTGTATGATTAAACGTATAATTACAAACACTAACCTCCATTTCTTGTCAAATTAAAATTACTTATAGATAATAACAAAATGGTTAGTCTTAGGATATTTTAACATTACACAAGATCGATAAATAGAATATTTAAACAAATGACAGAAATCTTTAATTTCTGTTCACTAAACATTTGGTTTGGCCTTTCAAACGAATTACTCCATCATGCGGTGTGGCATCATGTTATCAACCTGCAGCCCTGCTGAGGTCTCATTTAAACCCAGATTAAGTTCATTCTTCAGGTCATCTTCATTGTCAGGTCCAGTAGCTTTAGTACTCCAGTAGTGATCTTTGCAGGGGTGGCAGTTACAGTGGGTACTTAAAGTATCCAGCAAATTTCATTCTTTATTTCATTGCAGCCATTTGCTAAAATAAAAAAATATATATTATTTTTCATTAAAGTTATTGTGGAGGATTTTTGCAATTTTCTTTTAATGACCTGCCCTCTTCACTTAAAAAAAAAAAATGCACATGCATAACCCTGTACCCGCTCCAGAGATGGAACGCCTGTTAAACGCATGTGAGAAGGTGCATAAGCCCATATCTCCTTGTGCAGGCTCAGTTTAAAAGTTGCTTAAAGCTCATATAAGCTTACTGTGTCTGAATGTCCACCTAAACACCTAAATCCCTCAATCCGTGCAAAGGATTCCGGGGGGGTGACAGTGGCGCTGGATGTAGGAGTTTGCCCTGAAATCGAAGGATTGACATTTCAAGCCCCGACTCTGACTTTCATTGTCGTAGTGTCCTTGGGCAACACACTTCACCTGCATTGTCTACTGATGGTGGTCAGAGGGCCCGGTGGCGCCAGTGTAGGCAGCCCCGCTTCTGTCAGTGAGCCCCAGGGCAGCTGTGGCTACAATGTAGCTTGCCACCATCAGTGTGTGAGTGTGTGCGTGAATGGGTGAATGAATGTAGTGTAAAGCGCTTTGGTCAAGTCTCCTGACTTGAATAAAGGCGCTATATAAGTACATGCCATTTGCCATTTACCATATATCTGCCTCTTCTGAGGCGTCTCTTTTATTCTCATTCACCTTGTAGACACTTTTTCTCTTACGACCCTCGGCCATGTTCAAAGAACCGCTGTGAAAAAGGAGTGCTTCAATGACTGGCTGAAATCGTAGCTCACCACACATATATGCCCGAAAGTAACCAAAAATATAGCTAACTGAGTGACAATTGGGAGGACCCCTTATTTAGATGATCCACCTGGAAATAAAAGATCGTCCTCTGTACTTTTAATGTACACTCAGGACCCCATATTAACAGAAAAAAACAGAGATGTAAAAATGTTAACAAATTTATTAAAAAGAAAATTTGAAATATCTAATGTTCATAAGTACAGGTGCTGGTCATAAAATTAGAATATCATGAAAAAATAGATTGATTTCAGTAATTCCATTTAAAAAGTGAAACTTGTATATTATATTCATACATTACATACAAACTCATATATTTCAGATGTTTATTTTGTTTAATTTTGATGATTACAAATGACAACAAATGAAAATCTCAAATTCATCATATCAGAAAATTAGAATATTACTGAAGACCAATAAAAACAAAGGATTTATAGAAATGTTGGCCAACTGAAAAGTATGAACATGAAAAGTATGAGCATGTACAGCACTCAGTATTTAGTTGGGCCTCCTTTGGCCTGTATTACTGCAGCAATGCGGCGTGGCATGGAGTCGATCAGTCTGTGGCACTGCTCAGGTGTTATGATAGCCCAGGTTGCTCTAATAGTGGCTTTTAGCTCTTCTGAATTGTTGGGTCTGGTGTATTGCATCTTCTTCTTCACAATACCCCATAGATTTTCTATGGGGTTAAGGTCAGGAGAGTTTGCTGGCCAATTAAGAACAGGGATACCATGGTCCTTCAACCAGGTACTGGTAGCTTTGGCACTGTGTGCAGGTGCCAAGTCCTGTTGGAAAATGAAATCTGCATCTCCAAAAAGTTGGTCAGCTGCAGGAAGCATGAAGTGCTCTAAAACTTCCTGGTATGTGGCTGCGTTGACCCTGGACCTCAGAAAACACAATGGACCAACACCAGCAGATGACATGGCACCCCAAACCATCACTGACTGTGGAAACTTTACACTGGACTTCAAGCAACGTGGATGAAGTGCCTCTCTTCTTTTCCTCCAGACTCTGGGACCTTGATTTCCAAAGGAAATGCAAAATTTACTTTCATCAGAGAACATGACTTTGGACCACTCACCAGCAGTCCAGTCCTGTTTCTCTTTAGCCCAGGCAAGACGCTTCTGACGCTGTCTGTGGTTCAAGAGTGGCTTGACACAAGGAATGCGACAGCAGAAACCCATGTCTTTCATACGTCTGTGTGTGGTGGTTCTTGAAGCACTCACTCCAGCTGCAGTCCACTCTTTGTGAATCTCCCCCACATTTTTGAATGGGTTTTGTTTCACAATCCTCTCCAGGGTGCGGTTATCTCTCTTGCTTGTACACTTTTTTCGACCACATCTTTTCCTTCCCTTCGCCTCTCTATTAATGTGCTTGGACACTGAGCTCTGTGAACAGCCAGCCTCTTTAGCGATGACCTTTTGTGTCTTGCCCTCCTTGTGCAAGGTGTCGATGGTCGGCTTTTGGACAACTGTCAAGTCAGCAGTCTTCCCCATGATTGTGTAGCCTATAGAACTAGACTGAAAGACCATTTAAAGGCTTTTGCAGGTGGTTTGAGTTAATTAGCTGATTAGAGTGTGGCACCAGGGGCCATCAATTTTGAACCTTTTCACAATATTCTAATTTTCTGATATGATGAATTTGAGATTTTCATTTGTTGTCATTTGTAATCATCAAAATTAAACAAAATAAACATCTGAAATATATGAGTTTGTATGTAATGTATGAATATAATATACAAGTTTCACTTTTTAAATGGAATTACTGAAATCAATCTACTTTTTCATGATATTCTAATTTTATGACCAGCACCTGTATTCAAACCCTTTGCTGTGACACTTTTTATTTAACTCGCATGCTATACATTTCTGATCCTCCTTGAGATGGTTTTGCTCCTTCATTGGAGTCCAGCTTTGTTTAATTAAGATGATTGGACTTGATTAGGAAAGGCAAACACCTGTCTATATAAGACCTTACAGCTCACAGTGCAGAGCAAACAAGAGGTTTGAATGAGGTTGAAGGATCTGCCCAAGGAGCTCAGAGACAGAATTGTGCCAAGGCACAGATCTGGCCAAGGTTAATCACGAGAGCTTCTGCAGCACTCAATGTTCCTAAGAGCACGGTAGGCATCATTAAATAGAAGAAGTTTGGAATGACCAGAACTCTTCCTAGACCTGGTCTTCCAGCCACACTAGGCAATCGTACGAGAAGAGCCTTGGATAAGGAGGTAAAGAAGACCCCAAAGATCACTGTGACTGAGCTCCAGATGTAGTAGGTAGATGGGAGAAAGTTCCACAAAGTCAACTATCATTGCAGCCCTCCACTTGTCGGGGATTTATGGCAGAGTGAAACCTCTCTTCACCGCAATACATATGAAAGCCCGCATAGGGTATTACAAAAAACTCATGAGGTACTCCCAGGCTTTGAGATAGAAGATTCTCTGGTCTGATGGCACTAAGATTGAACTATTTTGCCGTTAATTCTAAGTGGTATGTGTGGAGAAAACCAGGCACTGCTCTTCACCTGCCCAATACAATCCCAACAGTAAAACATGCTGGTGACCGCATCATGCTATGGGGGTGTTTTTCAGGCGCAGGGACTGGTTGACAGAAAAAACAGAGATGTAAAAATGTCGATTGCAACCACTGGTTGCAATCGAAGGAAAGATGAATGTGGCCAAGTACAGAGATAAACTGAATAAAAACCTATTCCAGAATACTCAGGACCTCCGACTGGGCCAGAGGTTCACCTTCCAACAAGACAATGACCCTAAGCAAACAGCTAAAATAACAAAGGAGGTGCTTGGGAAAAACTCTGTGACCATTCTTTACTGGCCCAGCCAGAGGTTGAGAGGTTCTGGCCAGAGATACTTGGACTTAACCTGACTCCGCCAGATGGATTTGCTCCGCATATCCATCTGGAAACCTTCCGTTGAAGTAATTTTGGGAAGGGGCGAAAATACTGGTTAGCTGATTGGCCTATGTTGGTGATAGACGGGCCAAATAAACCAATCAGATCAACGAAGCATATGACGTACTAACAGCCAGGCTACTCTTGCCGAAACCAGTCGGGAGAAGAGCAAAAACATCTTTTCCTCTGAGAAAAGCCTCCAGAGCAGTGTTTTGCTCTTCTTTCAGTGAAGAAATACTCTGTAATTCCAATAAAACTTGATTGATAGCCACGCTAATGCTAGTTTCATTGGCTGAAGCCGCCATGTTCTTTAGACTGAACTGTCGCTCTTCTCGTTGCGCCACACCTCAATCCGCCTCAAAGCCAACGCTGATTGGACGTTCATTGGTGAACGGCTCCAAATTTTCTTCTACGGAGAGTCTCCAGACTGAGGCCCCGTCCACACGAAGCCGAACCCTGGCCTAAACGCACAAATTTTTCACCAAACCAGCCTCTCATCCATACCAAGCCGGCGTTTCGGGGGTCTGTAAACAATCTTTTTTTTATTAAGCCTTCAGAGTGGGAAGATTTTGAAACGCCGTTTTCACGTTTCCAGCTTTAAGCTCTAACCGCATTTTTTTTCTTACACGCATGCGTCATAGCGTCGCCTCTAAACACGCATGCGCGACACAGTATCACAACAACAATGGCGCCGTACTGTGTTGAATGGTTGTTGCTCATGCTACTCACCCTGCTGTCGGGCTTACAACAGAATCTTCTTCTTCTGGAATATCTCCAGGAAGAACAGAGCAATATCGACGACATAGTTCAGCACCTGAATTCAACTGAACCACGAAAATGGACCCGCAGGGCAACCATGTATAAATATTTGTGCGCATGCCCAACATTTTGTCGCTTATTTTTGCTTCGGCACCACAGCGCCACTTACAGGCCTGGCATACATTTTGCAGCGTTTTCATGCATTCGTGTCGACGATCACATTTATTTTACGTCTCAGTCTTTACGACAAACGTTCTGGAAAATATTAGCGTTTCGTGTGGACGGGGCCAGATTAGTGAGTGAAATCTTGAAAGCTCGCGAAATCAGGATGGTCTCACGAGGCTAACTTGGACTTCCCTCAATGCATGGCTCTGGATCTGGAACCAGTCTCCTGAACAGCAGTTCAGATTACCCACCCTTTTTGAAGCTGCCCCTCCTGGGGACTCCCTTATTCTTCTGGGGGACTTCAACGCTCACATGAGCAATGACAGTGAGACCTGGGGGTGGGGGGGGGGGAATGGCCCACTTGACCTGAACTCGAGTGGTGTTCTGTTGGACTTCTGTGCTCGTCTATAATGAAAACCATGTTCATGCACATGTGCTTTTTGCACCAGGACACCTGAGGCTGTAGTTCAGTGATCAACATTGTTGTTGTTTCATCTGACCTGCTACCACATTTCTTGGACACTCGCATGAAGTGAGGGGCAAAGCTCTCCACTGACCATTATCTGGTGATGTGCTGGCTCCAAAGGAGCGATAGGATGCCGCTCAGACTTGGTAGGCTCAACGATATTGTGAGGGTTTGTTTAGAACGTCTGGCCCATGAGTCCCCCATGAGATGGAGGTTTAATTCCCACCTCAGAGAGAGCTTTAAAAGCATTCTAAGCAAGGTGGGGGATAATGAGTCTGAGTGGACCGTGTTCCGTGCCTCTATTGTTGAGGTTCCTAGTCGGAGCTGTGGCCGCAAGGTTGTCGATACATGCTATGGCCAAGGCAAATCTCTCGATTTACAGCTCAATCTACTTTCCTACCTTCATCTTTGGTCACAAGCTTTGGGTCATGACCGAGAGAACGAGATCCCAGATACAAGCGGCCAAAATGAGTTTTCTCCGTAGTGTATCTTGGCTCTTCCTTGAGGAGCTCAGTCATCCACCCCACTGGGAGGAGACCTAGAGGGAGACCCAGGACTCGCTGGAAGGACTATGTTTCTTGGGTGGCCTGGTAATGCCTTGGGATTGCCCCAGAGGAGGTGGAAAGTCTGGCAGCGGGTATTGATTTCCAGGAAGATGACTGCTTTCACACTGATCCCCAAATCTGAGGAAACCGAACACTGAACTGCTTTGTTGTCTCTTGATTCAAGACTCTGGTACCTTGTTTACCAAATAAAATTCTAACTTTGATCTAAAAGAGGATTTTAGAGCACTGAGTTTCTGGTTAAAATCAAGGACTGCAACACTTCATGTGTGTGGGGACTGGATGCACTGGATCCAGCCTTAGTTTATGTATCCCGCTTGAAGCTGCCCCAACTTTATGAACGGATTTTGTTTGACAGTCCTCTGAAAGTCCTCTCTGTTGCTTCCTTTTCTATTACACATTTTTCTTCTTCTCTATCAATGCGTTTTTTGCACCATGCTTTTTATGCTTTATGGAATGGAATTGTCTATGAGCAGTCTAAAAAGCTGTACTAAATTAAAATATGTTTTGTATCCACTCTGTGTATACAAAATGCCAATAAAAGTTGTCTAAGTTCTTCAATATCTATGAAGATGCTTGAATTGAAAGCAGGACTTGGTAATCAACAAGTCTTTTTAGCAACAACCTTTTCAGATTGATTTTCTATATTTTACTATTCAGCTTTACTTTCGTCATTCCGTTTAAACAGGGGTAACATAAAACTAAAATGTTTTAGAAACAGGTGTTCAAACATTTCATGATATAAAGGTGTATAAACATTTGATTAAATTCAATTTCAATCTAGAATATTCATATAGCACCAATTCACAACACATGTATTCTCAGGGTACTTTACAGAGACAATTCAATCAGCTGGTTGTCTAAGGAAAACCAGCTGATTGTATCAAATCATTGACTCGAAAGCAATCCCTCACACCTCATTCTAGCTTAGTAAAACAAACTTTAAATGTATTCATCCATCCATCCATCCATTTTCTGACACGCTTAATCCAAGTGGGGTCTCGAGGGGTGCTGGTGCCTATCTCCAGCTGTCTACAGGTGAGAGGCGGGTACTGCCTGGACAGGTTGCCAGTCCATCGCAGTAAATGTATTCAATTCAGTTTATTTCTATAGCGCAAATTCACATCATGTCATCTCAAGGCACTTTCCAGTTCACCAGATCATCCAGTCAGATAGATTCAAAGTTTTCTATCTAAGGAAAACCAGCTTATTGCATCGACTCATTGACTCTTCAGCAATCCCTCACACTAAGCATGCTTGTAGCGACAGTGGAGAGGAAAAACTCCCTTTGAACAGGAAGAAACCTCCAGCAGAACCAGGCTCAGTGTGAGCGGCCATCTGCTGAGGCCGACTGGGTTCAAGGAGACAGAAGCAGACATAGAAAAAGAAGCATAGATACAAAAGGCAGCTGTCGACCAGCTCCACAGGCGGCCCCGTCCAGGAAACACACAGCCAGGCAGACGAGCTCCGAGCCAGCTCCCATGTCAGAGGATGAAGAGAGCACATCCAGTTAGTCACAGTCAGAGAAACAGGACTACACTGGAAAACAGGCCAAGCTCCAACATCTAGAAACAAAGGTGTTGATGGCAGCAGCACAGCTGATATTTCTCTCCAGGATGGAGTCACAGCCAAACAGGAACAGACCAGATGAAGCTACTAAGAGAAAAAGCAGAGAGCATAAAATAAGATTGAACTAACAGATTCTGCAGAGTGGGAGAATAGAGATAGAATAAAGCAGAATGATAAAAAGGGGTCCCTATGTCCTCCAGCAGTCTAAGCCTATAGCAGCATAACTATAGAGATAGCTCAGGATAACCTGAGCCACTCTAACTATAAGCTTTATCAAAAAGTTTTAAGTTTTAAGCCTAGGCTTAAAAGTAGACAGGGTGTCTGCCTCACGGACTAAAATGGCAGTTGGTTCCACAGGAGAGGAGCCTGATAATAGTCCAGCCTTGAAGTAACAAATGCATGGACTAGTTTCTCAGCATCACCCCTGGACAGGAGATTTCTCCTTTTTGCAATATTCCTCAGATGAAAGAAGGAAATTCTAGAAACCTCTTTGATATGGGATTTAAATGACAGGTCCTGATCAAAAAACAACACAAAGATTTTTTACTTTATTATCTGAAATCAGTTTAATCCCATCCAAATGAAGTGACTGACTAATCAGCTTCTTTTTCAAAGACTCTGGTCCAAGGACTATAACTTCTGTTTTGTCTGCATTCAAAAGGAGAAAGTTAAGAGTAGTCTTGCACCGATGCCATTTTTTGGCCCCGATACCGATACCCGATACCTGGCTGTGCAGTATCGGCCGATACCGATACCATAATAATGTAAAATATCTGCCATCATGGCTTTGTCAAGCTGCTGCCTACCTTTGTGAAGCAGGAAAAATCTAATACAAAGTGAATCCAGTAGAACTTTTTATTGCCTACCAGGAGTGGGTGACAATAGTTGAATAAACTTATGGCTCTCCAAATGGTATCGGTGCTCTATTGGTTGGTACTCGCCGATACCGATACCACCATTTTAGGGCAGTATTGGGGCCCCATCCGATACTGGTATCGGTATCGGTGCAACACTAGTTAAGAGTCATCCAGGTTTTTATGTCTTCAAGACATGCCTGTAATCTATGTAATGGGTTAGCTTCATCTGGATTTATAGACAGATATAGCTGGGTATCATCAGCATAACAGTGGAAATTAATCCCATGCCGTCTAATAACCCCACCGATTGGGAGCATATATATATAGTAAAGAGAATTGGTCCTAGCACTGATCCCTGTGGTACTCCACAGGTAATCTTTGATTATGAGGAAGATTTATCATTAACGTGAAAAAACGGAAACCGATCAGATAGATAAGATTTAAACCACTCTAGTGCTGTTCCTTTAATTCCTACAAAATATTCAAGTATTTCTAAAAGAATATTTTGATAAACTGTATCAAATGAAGCACTGAGATCTAACAGGACAAGTACAAGTACATACAAGTACATACAAGTCCATTATGTGAGGCCATAAGACAGTTTCTTAAGCAAAGGTTTAATTACAGCAACCTTAAAAGCCTTTGGTACATATCCCTGTAACAGAGATAGATTAATCACATCTACAATGGAGGAGGAGATCAAAGGGAATACCTCCTTGAATAACCTGGTTGGAACTGGATCTAACATCCAAGTTGAAGGCTTAGATGAAGACAATAATTTTGCTAACTCTGAAAGTTCAACTGTATCAAAGCAGTCTAAACACGGTTCAGATTCCATGACTACCTCAGATGCTGCCCCACCCTCCAGATACAAACCAATCGCGAATAGAGGAGTGCTAATGATCTTATTTTTTAAGAATCCCATAAAATCATTACCTCTAAGAGCAGGTGGAATGGATGGTTCAACTAAGCTATGGCTCTGGGTGAGTCTGGAAACTGTATTAAAAGAAATCTAGGATTATTCTTATTCTCCTCTATTAATGAGGAGAAGTATGCTGCTCTTGCTTTACAGAGGGTCCTCTTATACAGCAGTAAACCATTTTTCCAGACTAGGTAGGATTCTTGTAGGCCATTGAGGCGCAATTTTCTCCCCAGTTTTCTAGCATTTTGCTTCAAAGTGCACAGCATGCATTAAACCAAGGAGCCAGATTTCTATTTTTAACGGTTTTCATTTTCAAAGGGGCTGCGTTGTGTAAGGCAGTACGCAGAGAACTAGTAACCCCATCAACAAAATCATCAACCTGTGAAGGGAAATAAGCTATGCTTTTGCACTCTGCAGCACTGCTCAGCGACACAGAGGAGAGAGAAAGTGAAACAGATTCTTTATAATTTGTAACTGCACCATCTGATAATGATCTGCGAAAGTGGAACCTACTTTTGGGGGGGAGAACTCTGGTACAGTAATCCTGTAGGTTATTAAAAAAGTGGTCAGAAAAGACAAGGGCTGCGAGGAAATACTGTTTCTTTCACATTCTTTGCCATATGTCAGCACAAGATCCAAAGTATGAAGATGAGAATGTGTGTGACTATTCACATTTTGAACAAAGCCAATAGCATCTAAGTTACGGTAGCATTAAAGGCTGCTCTTAAGCTATGTTAAAATCTCCCACTATGATGACCCTGTCAGTATTTAATACCAAATCAGAAAGGAACTCTGAAAACTCATCTAAAAATTCAAAGTAAGGACCTGGTGGACGATACAAAGTTACAAGAAGAAATGGTTTTCTTGCTTTGCAATTTGGTTGAGTGAAATTAAGGGTTAAATGTTCAAAAGAGTTGTAATTATTAACTGCCTTTGGAGTAATCATTAAGTCAGACTAAAATATTGTTGCTACTCCTCCTCCTCACCCAGAACTTCTGGATTTGTGAAAATTTAAATAACTAGAAGGAGTTGCCTCATTTATGCTTACATAATGCTTTTGCTGCAGCCAAGTTTCTGTATGGCAACATAAATTAATGTGATTATCAAAAATACTGTTCAAAAAATGATAAATTTTTTCAATTAAGAGTTTTCATTTAAATGTGCTTTACTGGAGGCATCCATGTTTGTCAAAGAACACTACTGCCACCTACTGGTTTGTGATGTCACGGTGCGGTATCAGCTGTTGATCAAGTCCCAGTGCTGTATCTGGTGTTTGTCACAACGCGCTATTATCCAAGTCATCTTGAAAACATTCTTCTTCCAAATGTTGGCTAAATATTACGGGTTTTTTCTCTGGCCAGAAGTTCGATGGCAAATCCTCCCTCTTCAAGTTGGCGATCCAACGACCAACCCGTCCGTGGAGGATCAGGAATCGGAAAGGTGAAATTACACATTTTTCTTTTCATTTTTATCCAATTTATTACAACATCCAGCTGCCATGCAGTATTCAGTATTCATTTCAAGGGTCAAACCATATAACCAACAAGATACTTTCATCTTGTTTATCTCCTTGAGATAATCCTGTTAGTCTTGTTAAAAAACGACAAAACACAAAGAACTTTAGCTAGATTTCTTTTTTTGGTTTTGGCATGTCAAAATAAAACTTTAAAAAGTCAACAGCTGTTAGACATTCAAGTACAGCTGTTTTTTCATATGAGTTTAGATGGAATAAAATGCTTGAGGCTCTAAACAAACAGGTCTATTTCTTTCAAAATCTAGAATAAAAATTACAAATAAGAGCTTAAACTTAAACCCAACAGAAACTGACACAACCACTGAAGAAATTGTTGTCATCTTACATTTTAGTCAACCAACCAGGCAAAACTTACCGCATGAATACTTTTGGATCGAATTTCAGCGTTCTTTTCAAAAAATGAAAAGAAATTATATAGAGATTAAAACATCTTAGTTTGATATAAAAAAAAAATCTCACTGTACTGCTGTACAAATATATATATTCAACTTAAATATAACTTTATAATAAACTATCCAAGCCTATTTTGGGGAACTCAGTACTTGAGTGATGCAGGACAAAAATCTTTGCACATACTGTATATATAAATATGGGTTCTGGAAATGTAAAATGACAACAAATTCTCTCAGAGTCTGTGATGTTTAATAAGTAGATAAAATGTGTGACAAATGAAAATCATTGGGATTTTCTTATATTAATAAAGTTTCTACAATTATCTCTAAGGAAATAAATTGAATAGAGTGACTACATACATTGCTTCAACATAAATTTCCAAATCTATAAAAGAAGCCTCTCAGATTCTCTGTGAGTTCAATGAACAAATGAGTGAAGTACAGCACTTGTTCTTGCTGTAAATTGAAAGTTGTTTATAAGGCCACTAATATTCGAGGAGGATAAATTATGCTACTGCAGTATGCTGGTGAAGATTCTTAGTCATTCAGGTCATAGTCATTCCAAAAAAAATAAAAAATATAATCCACTGGACTTTGTTTTTCCAGGTTTGAAGACGTTTCTCTTCCATCCAGGAAGCTTTTTCAATTAAAAATGTCAGAAATAGCGTTGAGTTGGAGGCTTTATATGGTAGTCCAACAAAGCCTTGTTTTTGTTTAGAAACATGCAAATTGAAAACCCCCTCGCCTATTTGGCCAAGACAGCAATTCCCTTTAACGACCCCCCTTTCAGATACATAGACAGGTATGGGGCATTGCACGCTAACAAAATAAGCCCCATCCCAAAGGGATGGACCCGTTCATCCGTTGCAATTTGGATGTTTTTTAAACAAAAACCAGGCCTTGTTGGACTACTGTACGAAGCCTTTAAACTCAATGCTATTGCTGACATTTTGTACTGAAAAACCTTCCTGGATGGAAAGCGAAACGTCTTCAAGCTTGGAAACAAAGTCCATAGGATTGTTCTTTAACTTTTTTTGGTATGCTACTGCAGGTTTATTCTAGGAATAGAATAGAAATCTGAAGATCTGGTTGTGTGCTTTGTATAAAAAGGGTTTTCTAAAAGTAAAAAATGTGAACTGTAAAACATAACTGGGAAATCCATTGGTTTTAGTTAAAGCTGCATTTTTGTCTTTTTCCAAATCCATTTTTGTTTTAGGCCAAAGGCCAAAACTTGGCCAAAATGGCACAATGTAAAGCTTTAGAGAGCAAGTAGTTACATCAGCAAGTTTTAAAAAAAAACATACAGCAGGAGAATTAAAGCTTTTTCAACAGTGGTCACTTTCTACTTTTCTAAAATCTTCTAACTTTTTATAGATATTTTACTCATTTTCTTT
The DNA here is from genome assembly GCF_016077235.1 of Cyprinodon tularosa. Taxonomy (NCBI): domain Eukaryota; kingdom Metazoa; phylum Chordata; class Actinopteri; order Cyprinodontiformes; family Cyprinodontidae; genus Cyprinodon; species Cyprinodon tularosa. Next base: position 161,900 of record NW_024039257.1, read on the forward strand.
CACTATCTGGTTCTTTATGTCAAAATGTGAGTTAAATCTGAAAAAAAAAAAAAAATCTTAAATTATCTCCAATTCTGGAAAACTTACAAAGTAACTCTACAAGGTTAAAGCTGGGTTACAACAAAACATTAAATATTACAAAATAAAATGAAGAATCACAAATCTTTAAAAGAAAACATACATTCCTTTAAAGATATTCGTTTTACAAAAAAACACACACACAAAAAAAAGACAAATTTGAAGTGTACACAGAAAAGAACCATTTCAAAAACAAGAAACATGTTTCTCATTTAAACGACTAGTTGAACCTCTACGACTCTTTGAACTACAAACACACATGGAGTTTTTGGGTTATATACCATAAATTCACTTTTTGGTTTCACATTGGTATATCAGCTTCTTTAGTTAACAAATGAAATAATGAAAACAGGCCTAATTTCCAACGTTCTGCTGAGCCTCAGACACATAAATGGCAAGATTAAACCCTAAAGCTTTTAAAAGCTTCTTATCGAGCATGCAGTCCATTTAAAAGAATATTAGGTTTTTAAAGCAATACTTGACTTCATATATTACAAATGCCAAGCAAGGACATTGATACTGTATGTATAAGTGTAGAAAGAATTTATTTGGTTTAGCTTTCTTTGGTAAACTACCAAAACCTGTTTTTAGAAACAGCCCATTCTGCAATTATGTTGCCCTCAGGGTTTATCTATGTGAACCATCCATGCATACTTTTGTTCTCGTATGCAACAACTTGTGCTTTGGCCAGCAAAACGTGTTAAAGGAATTAATTTGGAATGGCAAAACTGTTTTTTGGTTGCATGTTTTTAAGGATAAACAATTATTTGGCAAAAATTCAACTACTTTCCAACACAAACCTTCCTTCTGCGTTGAAAGGGTTTTTAAAACTATACAATAAGCATTTGGTCATTCTTAAGAAAGAAAATTAAATCACAAAAATACATTTTCCACATTTCTGGGTTAAGCCGAAGAAGAAAAAAAAACATCAAAAAGTTTTTAAATTATTCCAGAAGAAATCAAAAGCAGGGTTCACTTGTTTTAGGTTCTACAAGAACCTGTAACTGAAAGGAAATTAATACATGTGATGTAGAATGAACGTAACGTAAAGAAAACCAACCAATAGTTTACATCTTTGGATATCTTTCAGCTTGGTTTTCATAGATCTTTTTTGGAAAGGCTTTCCTGGTGTTTAATGCATTCAGGTCCATTTCACCGTGAAACTTCACTTAGTCACTGAAGTTCATGGTAGGCCTCTTGGTATCAGTACAGAATATTGGTGGAAAAATGAAGTGATTTTTAAACGTTTCACAGAGCACTACTGGCAATCCATATTTCCCATGAAATGAGACAGCTGATGATGCCTTTAAATAAAGAGGTTTAAAAAGACAGACATCTTTCCTTCACGGTAAGGAGGCAGAGGAAACATCAGGTTGTATCTTCTGGTGCAATAAGGCTTTGGGCTTTTTCAGGAAACACTCCAACAATGTTTGGTCTCCATGGCAATCATTCACTCTGGGCAGGATTGGTCAGTGACTGGCATGGTACAGTGACTGGCACTTGTCAAAATGAACTTTTAAAAATATAGATTCATTTGGTAGGTTAGCTAACAGAAGCAGCATTATTAGGATTACCATAAAGCACTGTATCAGACTGAGGTAGCTATCTTTGGAGAAAATCTTCCAATCCTTCTAACCTGACTTTTGGGTTCAACGAATCAACATTTTCTAGTTTGGATACTTTTCTTATTTTCTTAAAAAGCTTTTATCAGTCGAACCTTCTTAGAAGATGTTTGCAGAGGCTGACATCTTTTTTAGTTGAAAGGACAAAATGTTGCAACAAACACAAAATATGTTCTCAGTCATATAACAAAATAAAGTTTAGGCTTCAATCCGTAGTGCACATCCTGACGTGTCCAATTTCCCACCAAAAATTTGGAGGATAAAATATTTTGGTTATGGAACAAGCTCTTAGTGAAAAATTGACATGTCTTTGGTGTGAATACAAAACTAATGCTGTCCTGATCAGGAGAATGTTTCTCAGCACACATGCAAGCAGTAGGATATAGAAATACATGTGCAATAAAGGCCATGAAGGCGATACGCTTTGGTTTGAGGTAGGGGAGGAGGTTGGTCTCAGGGTAGTAACTCACCGGGATCGATCTTATTCCACAAGCCAACACTCTAGCACTAGCAGTGGGTTTTAGTGAATATATACCAGCTTAAAAACGGGAGTGGAGGGACAAGTTGGAAATAAGGTTAAGTGATAATATTGACCAATGTCAGCCAGTTCCCATGCCAGACACGCCAGATGGATGCTGCTCAATGATGACTTGGCAACGTGCAGGACACACCATCTGTTGGGAGGGAGAGTCACAGATCGCAAAAGTCAAGAAAACACAATCGCTTAACAGGAATTATATGAATCTTACAGTCATTTCAGTCAGTCATAAAATACTCATAAAATCATTTCACACAATCGATCATTCAGATCGGGAAAAACAATAGCAGCTAGAAAAGGATTTTATCGTATTAAAGTGGTTTTCCTTTTTTGTGCACCTCTGAGAAAGACACTAAAGGCTGGTTCACATTTTGAAATTTTAAACAAATTAAACCAGAACATTTAGCTGTCAGACAGGAAATCTCATCATACATTCATGTATGTGTCTCTACATGTTCTACTGCTTCTGCTACCATTATTCACAAGGTATGAATAAACACAAAGCAGGCAGCATTAAAACAGCTGTGACATGAATTAAAGTTATTATTTATATTTTATAATTTAGTAACTCTTAATGAGTGAATTCGTCCAAGTATGACGGGATAATAGCTTTTGTTTTGCACCGAGGCAGCCTAAAATGAACTAGACACCAATGGAGGTTGCTTTGGAGGTTTTGCTGTGGTGGAAAGAAAAATTATCCTGAATCTCACACTGATAGTGAGTGATGTGCTTGTTACAGCGGCATCAGGTGCAGCTAGTGAGAAAAACTTAACGCAGGCAGTGACCATGCAGGTCTGCACATTATTTAAAGGTTAAAAATACTAATTCATTGGCAGATCGTCTTATTTTCTTAGTCAAATTAAGGTTAAATACACTTATTTTAAGACATTTTTACTGAGTTTCAGAACGTTTTTGTAGTGTAGTATATTGTGCCAAGACAATCCAACGTGTTAGATTTGCCTTATTTGCGATGGGGGGGGGGTGTCGACATTATTCGGAGCAGATCCAACAGGAAATAGATTAGAGCAGGAACTGCACAATAATCTTGTGATATAAACCTGCCTTAAGCTTCAAGATTCTTCCTGATCTTCACATTTCAGTGTTTGAATGTGACTGGGTAGGACAGTAGGAACAGAATAGTGATATAGAAAATAAGTCAATTTGTCATTTTAGTAAAGTTCGCAGTTCGTTATCCGTTCCTTTGTGGTATATTCTGGTTCATACAGGTATCCTCAGATCTCCCCCCATTAAAATCAAACTTATATTTTATGTTATCAAACAATCATTTTAACTGCTTCTACATTTTGTGTTTGTTTTGTTTTTGAGAGAAAAAACCTGCCATCTCATTAGACACAACTTCCAGTCATCCCTATGATGTTGACCACTTTAGAAAAACAGTGAACAAATTCATTTTCCTTTTTAAAAAGCTCAGTTCTGACAGATCAGGGGCTTTAATCCTAACCATTACCCTTCCTTTGGTTTCACTGTAAATTCATTTTGATTAAATTTCTCTATGACAGGTAAAGTGCCACTTTAGACTCCACCTGCTCTTTATACTGTAATTATCAGTGCATGGTTGCAGATGCCTTTACAAAGCTGAACCCCAATAGAGTTATGCAGGACAACAGTCAGGTCTTCCTGCAAAGAGAAATTTGGGATGGAATTTCAGAACTCTGTTAAAGTTAGAGCCTGAACATCTACTGACTGTGGTTTGCCTCTTCTCCACACAACCAAAAACATCCTATAACTTATAAACATAAATTATAAGAAATGCAAGGGGCTTAGAGAGCCTCTGGAATATTAGCTGTGATTTTTATAAATGACTTTTCAATAGTAATGAAGCGAGATGGACAAATAGTTCATATTTTTTTAGGAGGGAAAATGTGGCTGTTTGCCATACGCTTAAAAAAACGAGTAATTAAATTGTTTTTTTGTACATGACTAAAGGGATACACATTCATTAAGGTAGTTTAAAGTTAAAATAAATATATAAACTAAAGGGTCAAAATAAATATATAAACTAAAGGGATAAACGGGTATTGACTATGGGTATGCTCATCTGACAGGACACTGGCTAAGTCACACTCTAGGAGGTGGTTTATAGGTGATACTGTTCAAAACTCCAAGAAGTTGAATGTGGTTGGTTCTTCTCATGTATAAATGTATTGAGAAATGTTTAAAAAAAGCACCTGTGCTTCAGACTCCACCTGTGGGTAGTTTGCTCCTTCTTTAGGGCTGTTGTTTTGTCCTGCATGGATCCTTGGTACTGGCCAGTTGTTCTGAGTCCCTTTACTGCAAAAAAAACTGCAAATCAAAACAGAAAGAATTATACACAAATAACCACAAATTAAAAACTAAAAAGGGCGATTTATCCCAGTGTTTTCTAGTCCAGCTCAGATTCAGCTTTATTCAGTTTAGAGGGCTACAGCTGCCAATACTGTCTGATGTGGGCCTTAGATAAATAAACTGAATATAATGTAAAATATGAACGACTACAATTGAATAACAGTAAACAATGGTCATAATAAAATTGTTTTATCCTTTTCCTGACTAACAGATGGCAGTCGTAGTGCTTCTCTCCATGACTGTCTGTTGTTTTGCTCTTTGCAATAATTCTTTTCCAACAGAAGATTTGCTAAACAACACACAGTTCATCTCTATGCCCTCCTTTGCTCAGTTTTTCATCAATCCAATCAGTATTTCTGAGATCTTGGTTGGAGGTCAGATGATCTCTGTAGGATTTACCAGAGATGCAGACTAAGTAGACAGGCAAGCGTGCTTTTTTAAACTTGGAGGACCTATGCCTGCTTCTCAGCACAAGTAACATTTTAATTCACTTTAATCAAAACGCAGCTTGCCTTTTAAAGATGATTCTTTTTATACAAGTTTTTACAACAAGTGGAAGTAATAACTGTACAGAACAGACGAAAAGAATAAAATGCGTGTTTGGGCTCACCTGCGACGGTATCCAAACATGAGGAAGAGGACACAGAAGATGATGCAGGCCGTGCCAATATGGATGCCAATAACGATGCTGCCCAAAGAGGTTTCAGAATCCCTGCACTGACATAAACTGTTGCCTCCTTTCACAAAGCCAAGTAAAAGGAAGATGTGTATTAAACATTTTTATTTTATTAAACATTTTATAGTGTGTAAAACAGTGTTAAAAGCTGTTGCATCCTCTGATGGAAGACTTACCACTGATCTGATCACTTATGCCTTGCTCTGCCAGCGACACCAACCTCTTGGTGCCGTCGCTCTCTCCGTTTCCGTTGTAGGCCACCAGTTTGATTTCGTACACAGCTCCCGATTCTGAAGGGAGTTATGCGTTAGTTATAGTTTTATTAAAAAGGGAAAAATATTTTGACTTACTGCTACAAAACATGTTAACCTGAATTAACATGATATTCATCCAGTGCTTGCAGAAATATACACACATGTTCATAACATCAATGTCTGGTTTAAGTGTTTGCATGCTGGTTTTGTTGGATTCCTGCTGGTTCCTGTTTTTGTTTAGTTCAGTGTTTTTTAATGTTATGGTTTTGGTTGCATAGTTTCTTAAATCCTTTCAATTTCAATAATTTTTCTAAGGTGATCTGAAAATCAAAGAATGACTTAATGAGTGACAGTAGTACTTGAGTAAAAGTATTGATACTCAAAGTCAAATCTTAGTCACTACAATAAAAAGTTACTTGATCAAACATCTACTCAAGTTAAAGTATTGAAGTTCTCACTTTTGAAAATACTTAAGTATTCAAAAGTACATGCATTTATATCATTAAATTTCCGTATAATTTTCAAAGTAATTTAAAAACCCAATTGGATCATATTTGATACATGACTTTTTCAGACCTCTGCATCATCACTTTGATATTTGTATTCTTGAAAAGCCTGACTTACACAATAAAACACACGTAGTGAACAGAAAATGTATAAAAGATTATACAGAAACGCCTAGTGTATCAAATTTGATGCAAATAAATGATCTAATTTAACTTAAACAAATTGGTTATGATGTAATTTGACAGAAAGTTCAACGACAACTCTTATAATTTTCTGGAAATTATTTGATGGTGGTGTTCAAATCCAGCCCTAAGGGCTGCTATCTGATATGATGAAATTGCATTTCAAGAAAGAAAAACAGCAACAACTGATTAGAGATCTAAGCTTTTTTAAATGGAGTGAAGTTTTTAAGTACTCTCCCAAAAAAATGACTCAAGTACAGTAAAGATAGTCCAAAACTTACTTATGTACAATAATCAAGTAAATGTACTTTACTTTTGAACTTTATTCATCTCACATTGGTAAAATTTGTATTTTTATTTAACTGTATTTAACCTATCCCTAGTGGGCTGCCATCGTGAGGAGCTTGGGGAGCAGTGTGGGGTTAAGGGTCTTGCTCAGGGACCCAGAGTGGCAGTCTGTGGGAGTGGGGGATCGAACTCACAACCTCAGGATTCCAAGTTCTGAGCCCCACCCACTAGTCTGCCCCTCCCCTTGCCAGTGTATAAGCCCCTTAGTTTAATAATTCCAAGCCAAGTCACTTTATAAGACATTATCTAGTCAAATCTGAAAAAACTTAGATTACATGATCTCATTTTATATCACAATAATTGGTTCATAATAAATTAAAGTGATGGATTCATGTTTCACTTTATGCACAGTCAGCAAGACATTTGTAAGATGAGGTCAAACTATCGTTGTTGCATACTTACTCACATACCTTCTATATTAAAACATATTCAAAATGATACATTATACTATAAGACGATACGATAACAAAAGTTGTGAACTAAGGGTTTTCATGTAAATAAAATGTTTAACTAATTGAGCTTTGCAGTTTCAATCATTCAATAGGCCAACTTTGGTATGTAGACAAGTTGAAGCTCATCCATGTGGGAATTACCATTAAAGAGGCTAAATGGATTAATTTTTATCAGTGTTTGCTTTAAATGCAAAATGATGTCTTCATAACTGAGTTAGAGTTATAACTGAATAACTGAATAACTGAAAAAAGCAGCTAAATAGTTTCTCTTGAAATCATTTTGAGTCCAGGAAATGTAGGGGTTTAGGAAATAAATACCCTGCTATCTAATCACGAGGCCTCCATAAATATAAGATTAATAGACTTTTTAAAATTATTCCAAGAAAATCAAGCTGATTTTTTTTATCTGACTCAAAATTCAAAGCTCCTCTGTAGCAACATACCTAAATATAGAGATCATTTTCGGTTCAGAGTCTCATGATTCTGCCCTTTCTGGACCTTTTGGTTCTGCTTAGGTTTCCTTTTTAGGTTTTTACACTTTCATATCATTCAGTATTTTCTGGGTTATGTAACTCCGGCTTTTAAGGTCTAAAATTCTTGAGAAAGTAGTTGCCAAACAAGTGTGCGATCACTTCCACCATAATGAACTTTTTGAAGAGTTTCAGTCTGGCTTTAGAGCTCATCATAGCACTGAAACAGCTCTGGTGAAAGTCACTAATGATATTCTCATGGCCTCAGATAATGGACTTGTATCTGTGCTCGTCCTTTTGGATCTTAGTGCTGCATTTGATCCAGTTGACCATAATATTCTTTTAGAAAGACTTGAATATTTTGTTGGAATTAAAGGAACAGCACTAGACTGGTTTAAATCTTATCTATCTGATCGAATTCAGTTTGTTCACGTTAATGAAAAATCTTCCTCATGCTCAAAGGTTACCTGTGGAGTACCACAGGAATCAGTGCTAGGACCAATTCTCTTTACTTTATACATGCTCCCAATCAGTAGAGTTATTAGACAGCAGGGGATTAATTTTCACTGTTATGCTACCCAGCTATATCTGTCTATAATCCAGATGAAGCTAACCCATTACATAGATTACAGGCATGTCTTGAAGACATAAAAACCTGGATGACTCTTAACTTTCTGCTTCTGAATGCAGACAAAACAGAAGCTGATTAGCCAGTCACTTTATTTGGATGAGATTAAACTGATTTCAGATAATAAAGTAAAAAATCTTGGTGTTGTTGTTTTTTTTTTTTATCAGGACCTGTCATTTAAATCCCATATCAAAGGGGTTTCTAGAATTTCCTTCTTTCATCTGAGGAATATTGCAAAAATGAGAATTCTCCTGTCCAGGGGTGATGCTGAGAAACTAGTCCATGCATTTGTTACTTCAAGGCTGGACTATTGTAATTCTTTCAGGAAGTCCACAAACTGTAGTTAAAAGCCTTCAGCTGATCCAAAATGCTGCAGCCAGAGTTCTGATGAAAATGAAAAAGAGAGATCATATCTCTCCTATCCTGGCTTCTCTTCATTGGCTTCCTGTTAAATCCAGAATAGAATTTAAAATCCTCCTTCTCACATATAAAGCCTTAAATGGCCAAGCTCCATCTGATATCAGAGATCTGATTGTTCCTTATGTTCCTAACAGAGCACTTCGCTCTCAATCTGCAGGTTTACTAGTGGTTCATAGAACTTCTAAAAGTAGAATGGGAGGCAGATCTTTTAGTTATCAGGCTCCTCTCCTGTGGAACCAACTACCAATTTCAGGCAGGTTCAAAGTTAGCTTAGCACATACCTTACATTAAAAGTGTAATACTGTTATTGTTATGATAAAACTTTCCCCAGAGGTCCTGCCATGTCATTTTGAAGGATAAATAGTTAAAGGAAAACCTATTGACCTAAAGGTGTAATAGAATACCATAAATAGGGCAAACAGCCTTACCAAGGTCTGATATGGTGTGACTGCTGGCATAAAAAGGCAGTTCAACAGGCTCCTGGTAGTCAGTGTGGGGGACTCTGCGAAAAGACAGCCGGAATCCCTCGACTTTCCCCGGCTTCCCTGGGAGCTCCCACAGGACTTGGACGGTAGTGGAGTTCAGCACCTTGGTGAAGTAAGTGGGTGGGGAGGGTACTGGATAAACAGAGAAAAGTCAGAGCAAAATCAAAATCCCAAAGTGGCCTTAAAGGAGGTTGTGATTATATGTTTAGTGCAGCAGGAAAAAATGCAAATATATTATTCTGATGTAGAATCAACAAGAGTCATTGTATAGGAACCTCTGCTGCAATTCATGTCTTTATTCTAAACACTTTTTCCCCATCAGTCACTGTTGGCTGCGAGAGAAAAATGTTTGCTCACCAGGGCTGGGCAATGAATTACATTTGCAATTTAAAATTTTTTTTAAAAATGCTATTTTTCAAACCGCAGAGTCAGTCACAATACATTTAAGAGTAAGGGACTAATTTTCTCGTTCCAGCCCTTTAGGTGGCAGTAATACAATTCAACTGTGTATGCTGCCGCCAAGAAGGGAAGACAGAGTTGTAGCCACTAATCTCTATTTGTTCATTAGGTTGCTCACAGACCGAAAAAACTGAAATCACCTTCAGCCATCTTGGTACTCCCCACTTTCACAGAGACCTGCCATAAAAATGCCTTCAATGTCATGTAATTACCATAACAATGTTATCAGTACATTTATATAACATGTACATCATCAATTTAGCACTTTTGGCCCATCATCAGATCGTGTTTTTGTGTGTGTAATATTCTGCTCCATTAACACACTGATTATGTTGTGATGGATTTGTTTAATATGTGATATTACATGATTTATAGACTTCACGGACTTCCTACTGAATATGCAATATGATTTTTTACAATAAATGAAGTAGTCTGCAGGTGCTATCAAACAGCAAGTGTGTGTCAAAATGATGAATTTATCTTTATTTTAAAAGTCTTAAGCTGCCCTTAAAATGAGAAAATCATCACTGTTGATGCTGTAGTGCACTTATTGTTAACATTCTGACCGCTCTATCTAGGGAGTACCAATATGGCGGCAGGTGACTTCATAGCAACGTGAACTTCCTACGGCCTATCCATTGAATAAATAGATATCAGTGGTTGTAGCTAGCACCTAGATTAATGCATTCAGTAGAAGGAAGAACTTGTTTATGCAAATTTCACTGTAAAGTCTTGCAACACTGGACTTTGGACAAACAGGAGTTCAAGCTTATGGAAAAAATGAAACCCTGGAGTCAAACATCGACATGGTTGTGCTCAAAGGATTATTGCAATAAAATCGCAATCGCAATATTGGTCGAAAATAATCACATTTTTGGCAGTTTTATTGCTCACATGGATTCATAGGAGCAACTTTTTCTAGGATTTTTTAAATGAATCTTTAAAATCTCTGTCATAGAGAGCAAAGCCTGCTCCTACTTAAGACTTTAACATGTTTTGTAATAATAATATAATATTGTCTTGCAGACTAGCTCAGGGTGAATATGTGATTTTTGCTATTCATCATCATATCTATAGTTCTGCTGCTATAGGCTTAGACTGCTGGAGGACATGGGGACCCCTTTTTCATCATTCTGCTTCATTCTATCTCTATTCTCCCACTCTGCAGAATCTGTTAGTTCAATCTCTAACATTCTGCTCTCTCTGCTTTTTCTCATAGTAGCTTCATCTGGTCTGTTCCTGTTTGGCTGTGACTCCATCCTGGAGAGAAATATCAGCTGTGCTGCTGCCATCAACACCTTTGTTTATAGATGTTGGAGCTTGGCCTGTTTTTCAGTGTAGTCCTGTTTCTCTGACTGTGACTAACTGGATGTCCTCTCTTCATCCTCTGACATGGGAGTTGGCTAGGATATCTTCTGCATGGCTGTGTGTTTCCTGGACGGGGCCGCCTTTTACAGTTGCATTTTGTATCTATGCTTCTTTTTCTATGTCTGCTTCTGTCTCCTTGAACCCCAGTCGGCCTCAGCAGATGGCCGCTCACACTGAGCCTGGTTCTGCTGGAGGTTTCTTTCTGTTAAAGAAATTTTTTTTCTCCACTGTCGCTACAAGCATGCTTGGTGTGAGGGATTGCTTTCGAGTAAATTAGTCGATGTAATCAACTGGTTTTCCTTGGACAGAAAACTTTGAATCAATTTGACTGTATGATCTGGTTGAATTGTAAAGTGCCTTGAGATGACATGATGCGAATTGGCGCTATAGAAATAAACTGAATTGAATTGCTATTATCAAAGCACCCATGAAGGTTAGTTCACATAGTTCCAGAATATTCTTTGCTCATCAGCACCAAGTAGAGTTAGACCCTAAGCTTGGTAGTTGCAGAACTTTGATTATCTGGAAAATCCTTGGATGAAGTAAAACATAGAACTAATAATTTATTTTAACATAATTTTTTAGTTTAAATTGAAATTCTATTTGTTATTTTCATCTTTTAGGTATTACATTTCAGACCTACATAGGTCTGTGCATGCTCAGGATATCCAGTATAACACTTAGACTTTCCACATCAGTGAAAAACTGTTTACCATTTGTTCCCTATCAGGGTTTTATAGATGTGTAAATGAAGCAGAGGGAGCTAATGACTTACAGTAGAATTATTCATTTAAATACAGCAAAAACAACAAATAGTGTGCATTTGCATCCTCTAGAAGATGAGACCCAGCCAGGTCCTTCTGATCAAACTGTTTCATTACCGAACATCATCACCTCTACAGAACCATCCCTTTAATCAAAGAAAAGTTCCTTTAAAGTGCATGATGTTTCTCCAAATATTTTAATATATTCCAAGTCTTTTGAAAAGTAATTACTCTTTACTATATTTTGTGAATCCCCTTTTTTAAAGTCAATACAACATCCTGTTGCTTTAGTATTTTCCTTAGAGCACCAGTTTCATGAGGACTGTTAGGCCTTACCACTGCCTAGTGTGGTGGCGATTATGCTGTTGGACTGCTGGCTCGCCCCCAAAGCAGAGTAGGCCTTCAGGTAGAGAGAGTAGGTGGTGCTGGCCTCCAGGTTGGTCACATCATGTTGAAAAGTGTCTTTACTTATGGCTTCCTGCAGCTCCAGACGATCAGGCTCTATGAAAACATTTGAACATGAACACATTTAGATTTAAATTATAAAACATAGACTTCAGTTTCGAGCTTCTCAAGTTGTGTGCTTACCTCCCAGCTTACGGATGTGTAAGACATATCCGATGATGCTGTCAGTGATGCTGGTGGGTGGGTTACTCCATGTTATTCGTAGGGTGTTGGTGGACACAGCGCTGGCTGAGAGCCCTTGTGGGGCAGCAGGAAGGTCCTTAGCTTGAGCCACAGCCAGGCGGGCACTAGCCTGGTTAGTGCCGGCACTGTTCTCCGCAATGCACTGGTAGATGGCCTCGTCGTCTGAGCTTATACGGGTCAGCGCCAAAGTGCTGCAACACGACACACATGCATCAAAAAAGAGGAGTCTAACTCAGTATCAGTTAGACCTGAGCTCCAAAATACTTTTAAAGGATTTTCCACTGGTAAAGATGAGCAATACAGTACATATCTTTAAGTTACGTAGAGATTAGCAGTAAAGTTACTGGTTTATTTTATCCTCTATAATAAACCCTTCTTCATTTGGACTCCAACCTCTTTTCTTTTTGTCTTTACCTTCATCTTCTCTAATTCTCCTTAGATAGTTTATATAAGAATGTTGCACTTGCCCTGCCTTCCTTTACAGTAAATAAATAAACATTTCTGGACAGCACTACAATTGTTTACTTTAACTCAAAATGATAAAGAATAATAGCATTCACACTAAAGAAGAACACACAAGAAAATACCACCAACTCTGTGCCAATATCAACATACTGTATGAAGTTTGCAGAGAACTAAACATGCATTTATACTAATGTGCTCAAGTTTGATAGAGAAAATACTGTTGCAATAATCAGATTTAAAAATCAAAAACAGAACAAGTGAAGCCAAAATAAAAAAGTGTAGGAATAGGAAAGAATAGAAAATCCCTTTATTGTCCTGCAATGGGAAAATTGTGGCGTTACAGCAGTAAAACATTATAGCAAAATTGTTCACACAAATGTGGACCTTAAAAAATGTTTAAAATGAGAGAAAAAGTTCCTCCTTTGAATAAGTTCCCTATCTGCCATCATCCTCTTACCTGTTGTTATTTGTCAGCTTGACATTTTGTCCTGGGGTCAGAACTTTCCCATTCTTCAGCCAAATTAAGTGGGGATCAGGGACACCCTGGGCCACACATGTGAACACAGCACTGCCCCCTGCTGGTCTGGACACGGACTGCGGCCACTGGAGGAACTCAGGTGGAGCTTAAAGAGGTGAAGGGGAGAAGAGAGATTACACAAGGTGCAGAAAACATGAATAAAGTGGCTCACATGGTAGTGTTTTTTGTTATTTTAGGACATATTTCTACAATACATAATGATCGAAGTTGGTATATTTAAATAGAGAATCAAAAGCAAAACCTATATAAAGGGGAATGGCAAGAAAATAACAGAAGTTTAATTTGGTTTAGTTTAGTTTGTTTTTTTTCCACAGCTATCACTACGTCTCAGAGCTTTTCTGTTGTATAGCTGGTAAAGTTCTTGGTCAGCAAACAAGGGAACTTTGTTTCAGATCCATCCTCCTCTGCAATAAGCAGGAACAGCTGTGTTTTGGTGAAACTGTCAAACCAACCGTGCGGACCCCAGATCCTCAGAGGATCTATTATCAAAACTAGATCATCAATGATTCCTACTGAGAACAACAAATGGAAACTTTAAAATTGATTTAAGTGATACTATTATCAGTTATTAGTTGTTATTATTATTATACACATTTGTTAGTCCATGTGCAGTTAGAGTCAGTGTTTTTTATTTCCTCAGTTTATTAATTTTAGATATATATTTATCTTTATTGTCTCATAGCTCAACGTGTTTTATCCACAATTTAGTTATGGGTGCATTAATGTAAAATGTGTTGTGTAAGGAAAATGTCTTGATGGTAAGAAATATATTGCCGAGTTGGCAGTTTATAAGTTTGCATAAAAGCAAGTCTAAGAAAATGTTAAAAAAGAATAAAAAAGTCCAGAGAAACGAATTGCTTAAAACACTGCACTATAGAGAAAATAAAGGAAAACACAATTTGAAAAAACATAGAGTATCTACAGGCGACTGAAAACAAATAATGAGGACAGATATTTTACACTGGGACAAAATCTAAATCTAGATCAGTTAGTTTTTCTTTAAATAAGTACATTAGATCTTCAATTGAGGAGGTAAAACAGAAATTTTCCCAGTGGAACAGCACAAATTTCATTTAAAATAAGAAAACACAATTGCATTTTCTTATTTGAAGTGCATTTTATCTAAATATCTTATTTTAAGGCTAAAAATATTAATTCCACTGGCAAACTATCTTATTTACCAACTCAAATTAAGGGTAAATACACTTAATTTAAGACATTTTTATTTATTTCTAGATCATTTTTCCAGTGTACATGGTTTTATGGAAAAGTCAAATAATCAGATACTTTATAAATATATTTTTTTAGGAAAAACAGAAAGATAGCAATCTGCTATTGCAAACATTATGTTAGCCTTGCTTTAAATTATTATCATAATGTTAGGCGTGAACGCCCTGTTTTATTTTACAGAGATTATTTTCTTTGTGTTATTAGCCTCAGATTTTGAAGAGAAAATGAATGCAGGAACCATAATGGCCTTGATACGTGATGGTTGAAGTGTGTCTCTGAATTCCCAAAGGACAATCTGGTCCCTTTGTCCAACAAAGACACACCAGCTGATGCGGCCAATCAGAGCCGGACTGGAAGCAAGGAGTGCTCCCCCAATCACCCGCTTTAGGGTCAGCTGGGTGTTCCCCCTCTGGAAGGCAGCAGGCCTCGCCTACGAGGGTCAACCTTAGACCAGCTCTCTGCATGTCATTGATCTAATGACCCCTGCACAAAAATAAAGCCCCCTTGTATCCAGCTGGACATTCAGAGGCAAAAAACAGGTGAAATTAAATGATCATCTTTAATATCGATTAGTCCCTTTTTGTATTTTTTAATACACTGCAAAAATTATGATAAAATAAATACATTTAGTCTTAATTTGAGTAGGTAAATAAGATGATCTGCCAATGGAATGAGTATTTTTACTCTTCAAATAGGATAATTAGATAATATGCACTTTAAATAAGACAATGCAATTGTTTTTTCTTATTTTAAATGTAAATTGTCTTATTGCATTGGCAAAGTGTCTCTTTCATCCTAACTTCAAGAAAAGATGCACTTATTTTAAACAGACATATTGAGATTTAATGTTTTAGCAGCGTAAAAACCACTTCAGGAACCAAAACTATCGAAAAGGTAAAACTAGGGAATAAAACTGTTAGGTCTTTATAGGGTTAATACATTTATGAAAAATTTGGGCAATACATGAATGAATAAAATAAGTGCTTCTTAACATAAAGAATAGAAGAATAAGCATATCTTTTAAATACAAGGCTCAAGTGAGTTAAGGTCTAAAATAATTTTAAACTAATACACTGCAAAAGTGATCTACAATAAGTTAACATTTTATAAATTAAGTGTATTTACTCTTAATTTGATTAGGTAAATTAGATGGTTTTCCAATGACTATTTTTACTCTTAAAACAAGATAATATGCTCTCGAAATAAGACAATGCTATTTTTATTTCTTATTTTAAAGGTAACTAGTCTTGTTCCATTGCAAAGTGTTTCATTTACCTCCTCAGTTCATGAACAAATGCACTTATTTTAAGAAAAAAAATATAATTTTTGGATTTTTTTCCAACTTATAATACATTCCACTTTGAGCACCTTCCGTTTTCTGCATGTTTGTCAGGAAATAGACAGAGAAACAAACCATTCCTACTGGAATGACTGGATTTAACATGTCAGTAAATGAGCTTTTCTTGAGGAGGATGAGTTTTTTTAGAACATTCGCTGTTTCATAAAGTCCTCCCTATGCTGTTAGCAGAACTTCATTTTTGACTAGTCACATTTTCTGTTAGTCCAGCAGAAATGTGAATAAAAAATCAACAATGGAAGGACAGCATATCTTAGTGATGCTAAGCCAGCTGTCCACTGCTGTGGGTCACTGATGTGATCCATCTTCCTGCGGAGGACCAGCTCTCCTTTGTCCCTATCTGACTGTCCCAAGTGCACAGCCTCCTCCCACTCCATTGCCGTTTTCACTGACATAATCCCTCTCTCCAGGTCAGGGGTCAGAGGTTACAGGGCAATCTAAACCCCCATTCCTTTTCCTCTGCTACCCCCACTTGCATTGAAAATCTAGATATTCCCCTCTCTTTCTGCCTGTCCATATGTTGTTCTCTGCTCATGACAATGGACGTCTACTAGTGACTGAAGTAAAACTCACAACCTGGCAGACTCTGCAAACACCAGGCATCAGGAAACAGCTCTGTTCTGGAGTGCGCCTCGTGTCTAAACATATACACCTTTTAATCTCAAGCTAATAAAGGTTCCTTTAACAGTAAATGAAGAGAACATGCCCTGAAGTCAGAGGTGGTATTAATGTTATTACTCAAGTAGAAGTACACTGGAAAAAATCTAAATCTAGATCAGTTAGTTTTTCTTTAAATAAGTACATTTGTTCTTGGATTGAGGAGGTGAAACAGACATTTTCCCAATGGAACAAGGCAAATTTAATTTAAAATATGAAAACACAATTGCATTGTCTTATTTCAAGTGCATTTTATCTAAATATCTTATTTTAAGACACAAAAATACTAATTCCATTGGCAAACTATCTTATTTACCAACTCAAATTAAGGGGAAATACACTTAATTTAAGACATTTTTATTTATTTCTAGATCATTTTTCCAGTGTTTAAATCCTACTGCTTTAAAATAAGTTAAAATAAAAATTAAAAATGAATTTACAATTAAATAAAAAATGTTAAGGACAGAAGTTTTACTGCTCTACTCTATTAAAGGAACATATTTCTACAATTCTGCTTGATAACCTCCTTTGACTTCATTTTCTTAGTTTTATAAGTGATTGTAACAGTGTCACATTTAACTTTGCATCATCTTGAAAAACTATTTATTTTGGTATGTGGTGAGCAACACGTTGGGGCAGCACCAAGTCCAACCACAAAGACTTTATTTGTCTGGATGAAAAAAATTATTCGGAAGTTTTTTGTTTTAATCTTTTTAATACCAACAGGCCATAATGAAAATGAGCTGAAATTAAACAAAACTAAGAAGTCTATTTTTGAAATGTAAGTAGAAGTAATAATTACTCAAGTAAAGTATAGATTACCAAAATTTCTGCTTAAGTAAGATAACAAAGTATTTGTACTTGGTAACTTGACACCTTTCAATAATCAAAATAACACCATTCCTCTTTCACTTCATTAAACCTTTAATTTAATTTACTGTAAAATAAATTTAGTTCTTTTTAGACTAAAAACTGCAGGAAAGATTAATCTGAATCTAAAAAATACAGAATGTAGAATCCCTACTTTTAGGACAGCTTTAAGATTTAATAGACAGTAAATAAATCTCTGAAATAATGCAATTTCAAACGGAATAATTTTTCAATCTACACAGAATTATATTTTTTCGCTACAACAATTTTCATGTTTGAAAGAGGTATTGTTTAGCAGGTCAAAGACTTTAGAGGTTGTTTTTTATTTTCTGATCACATCCTGAAAGTAATGGATTCAACAACAACATACCATCAGGGGGATTTCCTTTCTGTTTTCTTGCTATTCATAGGACAAAAAATTATGTACTGTATACTCAGATGTGGGGAAATTTAACCAAAACAATCATTCCTTTTCCAAAAAGGAACATCAGACCAAGCGTGGCCTGCAGCAATGGACATTGCAGCAGGTTCCTTCATTGTAACAGTGAAATTCTGACTTTTTATTTTACTTTTTGTATGTTTATGTTGACTTTTGCATGTGCACTGCAATGGATGAATTAGTTTAACACTAGACTAGACAAAGACTGAAAGTATTATCTTTAAGAATAATGAGATCAATCAATTATTGTATGTATTTAGTCTTGAGTAAAACAAAATGTCCACAAATGGAAAAAAAAGTTTTGTCTACTGCTTTTCACTTGGAAAACTGAAAGCTGCAGCAGGTGTTACGGCTATTTTTAGCTGGATTTTGTACAGGTGAAGTGGACTCACCTGGGGCGTCTATGAAGTGGATGATAGGCTAGCAGGGGTAAATCAGATGATCAGTCCCTGCAGCTCTAAAACTGAGGAGTTATTTTGGTTGCGTTGCACTTTTTCACAGTTGACGCCTTTTATGACATATGCATCTCTCATAACAGCATCAATACTCTAGTCTGAATAGTTTGAGCATCGGCTCGCTAAAGCTATAGGTCAGTAGCAGCTATCCTTACCGGGAATAATACATTCTGGAAGGAATGTAAGATAATATAGAAAACTGTGATATTCCATGCAGGGGCGGATTTAGAAAATTTGGGGCCCTAGGCAAAGACAGACAGGGGGCCCTCTGAATGGAGAAGGCAACACATAAAACAGCCCCATTCTACAGATAGAGAAATGTTAATAGAATAGACATCCATTATCTGTTCTAGGTTGTGTCCCTCTCTTCTTGTCCCTTTTCTTCTTGTTTTCCTCTCTATGTTTTGTACTCAGCTGACTTTTCCTGCTGTCTCTAAAGGAATTATTTTTTTTCCCAAGCACTAAAGCTGTGTTCACACCAAGCAGGAGCAGCAGGAGCAGCTAGTTTCCGTGCAAAGTCAATGGTTTATGCGCGTCAAGGCGCAGCAAAATGTCCCGCAGCGCGTTTTGAGCATTTAAGCATCTGACGCGTGCAACGCGCCGCAAACACAGCTGCTGCTCGAGGTGAAAAAATCGAACTTTTGCTGCTCGATGCGCCACATCAACCAATCCGAGAAGCTAACCTGGGAGCTGGCAGGTAGACAGACATTTCACTGATGATACAGATCACTATGATCACTGGTTATTTATCCTAAAGCCATTCAAAGGTCCTTCGATTAGATGGTAATAGTAACTATCAGATTCAAAAGGAGAGTTTCATGCTCAGATTGGCTGAGAGCAGGAATCCCTGGTGCCACCCATGTTTTTTATGACCTATTAGAGAAGGTAGGGTTTAATGGTGGAGAATGGGCCGGCCTGTCCTGATGTGACTTAGCGACTGGTAACTCAGGATGGAGTGGTCACTATTAGGTGGGGATGGCAGCAGATCAAATGACCTTATTAGAATATAGGCCTAGGTTAGCTAGTCTAATGTAAATTAATATATAGGGAACTACAACAGCCTTTATTTAATTAGACCAACCCCAAATTGTAGATAAATGTTGAAACTGTGATCTTGGGTGTGATCTTCTGATTACATCACCAGGGGGACTGTTGATGGCTTATTCCATGATTCTATGATGTTGTGAGATTTTTGATGCAGTGCCTAAAGTTTTTCCTTCCAATCTGTTATCCTGTTCATGAAACTATAGAAATGGGTTTTTGGACATAAGATTGTTTTTTGAAGGTGTTTTTAAAACTGTGAAAATGTTACCTAATCGGGGGAAGTTGTAAAGAATATTTTTATGATTCATGTATGTGCTTATTAAACTCTAAATTTCTTCCCTGTCAAGGCTAAAGCTTCACAATGGTACCGTTATATCCGTGAAACCTACCTGGTCTGTTAAAAAATGGTGCCATGTTTTCTAGATATTTAATACTTAAACCTTACAAAGTTTTCTTTAAAGCGTTTGTACCAAGTAGTCTCTTCTCATGAAAGAATCAGAGAGAAAAAGCTTAAAGATGTAAACAAAGAGCTTTTCCTTTCCAGAGTGAAATACATGAAAAATACTGATTTACCTACATTATAGCGTGAATCAAATCTTGTAAAATGCATTGTAAATATGTGAATTAGAGACTTCTGGAAAAGCAATCTTTTGTAAAAAAACAAAGGTGTTATTTTTTAGACCTAAAACCTATTTATATGGAAATTAAAATTTTCATAAAAATTGATTTAAAGTCATGAAAAATATTCAATGTTTAAACCTCTTACAGATCTTTTGTATCAATCTACCTTAGAAACATGATCTTTAAAAAAATGTCATACAGCATTACAAATTGTTATTTTTTAAATAGAGCATTTTTTACTGACACTTGGCTGAGCTCAGTACTTAATAAGTACTAATTAGACATGATCATAAATCAGCTAGGATGAAGAATAGCAGATTTATAGCGGTAACTCCTGAATGTTTAATTTTAGCTCTTCCTGAGGCCTTTTAACCCATATGGTCACGTTTCTAATCAACAGAAGCCTAATAATTCAGATTAGAAAAATGATCAATAAATTAATGCATATTTTAAAGTTCAACCCTTCTCCTTTTGTCCAAGCTGCCAATCACTGCTTCAGTTCCCCAGAGAGGTTTATTGATTGATCTGGACAAATAGTCACAAAGGGGCAACTGGATTCTATCATAAAACCAAAGGGATTGAATTGGATTACAATTTTGGTAGGATTGTTGCTCTTAGTTAGTTGCTCTGTCAGCTAAAAGTACGTTTAGAGTCTTCATAATTCAGTTTATTATTAATCGATTACAAAATTAGTTGACGATTTTTTTCCAGTAATCTATTAATCTCGATTAGATCCGATGAATTTTTTCAGCCTTACTGGCGGAATAATATTAAATAAGTTTATGATGATGATATGCATTGTCACAGAAACTAACTGATCGGTCTCCTGGACCAATTTCAGTTTTTATTTTTAGTTTCACTAATAATTGTTTTAAAACTAATAAGTTTCAGGTTTAGTTTTAGCTGCATTAAAATCATGGTTCTCATCTGCTAGATCAGGGTCTCAAACCTGCAGCCTCAGAACAGCAAGTGTCTCTTGGTTGCCACCTATTAATATTTTTTTTCTAGATCCGCCATTGCTTTGATTGACAATTCTTTTCTAGATAACACAAAAAGAAGCAGACTTTTGGAATTGCTAAGAATCTCTTCATGGTCTCACCTTGCACCACCAGGCGTCCCAGTGCTGTCCGTCTCATTCTGGTGCCAGGCCGATTGGCAGCACACACATACACACCAGAGTGCTGCAGGGAAACATCTGAGATCATCAGGTTACCCGTCCCGAGGACCTGTATACCCTCCACTCCAATAGAACGTCCATCTGATGGTGAAACAGACATGAGGGGAAATTAGATTTATAAAACGTAGCTTAGTTTAACCTCTCTGGAAGCCGTGTCTACCTAGCCTGCTCCAGGACACAATTGGCCGAGGATTTCCTGTGGCGATGCACTCCAAGATGGCCGTCTGATGGACAGTGAGGGTAAGATTCTGTGGCCCAGACAGGATGACTGGCTCCTTATAGGTTCTAGGAGCTCCACCTTTTTGGTAAGAAAGAACCAGAAGCAAATATGCATGAGACATGAACAATAAGAAAAAAACGGGACAAAAAAACTGTATAATCCATAATATATGTCAAGGGTCTCAAACGCTGGTCCTCAAGATCTACTGTCCTAGAGTTTTTAGATACATCCCTGCTTGAACTCTGCTGAATCAAGCGAATGGCTCTTGACTGGACGCTTTGCCAAACTTGATGGCATGCTGACGAGGGGATTCAATAATTTGTATGTTGAACATTCTGCAATCATACTGCTGCATTATCAAAGTATTGTGACAAATTCAATAGAACGTTAATCAAATTAAATGTACAGGTGCTGGTCATAAAATTAGAATATCATGAAAAAGTAGATTGATTTCAGTAATTCCATTTAAAAAGTGAAACTTGTATATTATATTCATACATTACATACAAACTCATATATTTCAGATGTTTATTTTGTTTAATTTTGATGATTACAAATGACAACAAATGAAAATCTCAAATTCATCATATCAGAAAATTAGAATATTGTGAAAAGGTTCAAAATTGATGGCCCCTGGTGCCACACTCTAATCAGCTAATTAACTCAAACCACCTGCAAAAGCCTTTAAATGGTCTTTCAGTCTAGTTCTATAGGCTACACAATCATGGGGAAGACTGCTGACTTGACAGTTGTCCAAAAGACGACCATCGACACCTTGCACAAGGAGGGCAAGACACAAAAGGTCATCGCTAAAGAGGCTGGCTGTTCACAGAGCTCAGTGTCCAAGCACATTAATAGAGAGGCGAAGGGAAGGAAAAGATGTGGTCGAAAAAAGTGTACAAGCAAGAGAGATAACCGCACCCTGGAGAGGATTGTGAAACAAAACCCATTCAAAAATGTGGGGGAGATTCACAAAGAGTGGACTGCAGCTGGAGTGAGTGCTTCAAGAACCACCACACACAGACGTATGAAAGACATGGGTTTCTGCTGTCGCATTCCTTGTGTCAAGCCACTCTTGAACCACAGACAGCGTCAGAAGCGTCTTGCCTGGGCTAAAGAGAAACAGGACTGGACTGCTAGTGAGTGGTCCAAAGTCATGTTCTCTGATTAAAGTAAATTTTGCATTTCCTTTGGAAATCAAGGTCCCAGAGTCTGGAGGAAAAGAAGAGAGGCACTTCATCCACGTTGCTTGAAGTCCAGTGTAAAGTTTCCACAGTCAGTGATGGTTTGGGGTGCCATGTCATCTGCTGGTGTTGGTCCATTGTGTTTTCTGAGGTCCAGGGTCAACGCAGCCACATACCAGGAAGTTTTAGAGCACTTCATGCTTCCTGCAGCTGACCAACTTTTTGGAGATGGAGATTTCATTTTCCAACAGGACTTGGCACCTGCACACAGTGCCAAAGCTACCAGTACCTGGTTGAAGGACCATGGTATCCCTGTTCTTAATTGGCCAGCAAACTCTCCTGACCTTAACCCCATAGAAAATCTATGGGGTATTGTGAAGAAGAAGATGCAATACACCAGACCCAACAATTCAGAAGAGCTAAAAGCCACTATTAGAGCAACCTGGGCTATCATAACACCTGAGCAGTGCCACAGACTGATCGACTCCATGCCACGCCGCATTGCTGCAGTAATACAGGCCAAAGGAGGCCCAACTAAATACTGAGTGCTGTACATGCTCATACTTTTCATGTTCATACTTTTCAGTTGGCCAACATTTCTATAAATCCTTTGTTTTTATTGGTCTTCAGTAATATTCTAATTTTCTGATATGATGAATTTGAGATTTTCATTTGTTGTCATTTGTAATCATCAAAATTAAACAAAATAAACATCTGAAATATATGAGTTTGTATGTAATGTATGAATATAATATACAAGTTTCACTTTTTAAATGGAATTACTGAAATCAATCTACTTTTTCATGATATTCTAATTTTATGACCAGCACCTGTAAATGGGTCAATGGCAGGCTTATACTGGGGAAAGGGCTTCAGTGATAACTCAGTTATTTTCATTGGGATGACTGAAAGTAGAGACACATAAAAATATGGGACCTGAATTGCTAAAAAGTAAGTTGAGATGAACTGTAAAACCTAAAAAAACAACAACAGTGTTTCTATTGAAAAGTCTGTTAAGTCTGCAGAAAAAGCTTTGGGACTTCTTCAGTTTGTTCTTCTAAAATACTGTTTTGTTAGCAAGCTAGCTTGGTGCTAGCTAAATATGTAGCCAATATCCAAATTCAGTTGCCGAAAATCTAAAGTGAACTACCAAAGTAAAAGCCTGGGAATCTCTAAACAACTCCTATGTCATCTTCGTCAGACTGACAGAAAAAAAAAAGTTAGTTTATGAAAATCACATAATTCATTCCAAAATGGAAGGTCCTCTTTGTTTTCTGGTTTTATTTGAACGTATACATTTTTTTTAAGGAATGGGCAAATGTTGAATGTTATGTTAACCTGCGCCACAGAGCTGCAGCCACGCACATGAGGCTTCACTATGTTGCCATGGCAACAAATGCTTTCCTTTCTGCTGGGCTGGAGGGAAGAAGCCATCACATTCTCGCTAAATAAATGAATAAATAACCATAAATATTGCTTGTTATTTCTGACTGCTAGACTTTACAAACGGTGCCCCAGAGATCTACATTATAATTACTGAGATAGTATTATTGATTATATTGGTAATCAAATAATGAATCACTGTTAACTATAAAACCGGCTGCGTTTGCTCCCACTGATTCTTGTCTTCCCAACATAAACAGCATGAGGTGTTTACCTACCAGTGACATTGAGTGTGGCCTCATGGCTGTAGCGAGTGTTGGCAATGTTGGTGGCAACGCAGCGAAAAATCCCAGAGTCTGTCCTCCTCACACCTGTTATTTGCAGGATTCCCATTGGAAGAAGAGTGTACCTGCACAAGGAACCAGAAAACAAAATCCACATCAGACCTGAACGTTACAACACATTCACTTCAGGAAGGTTGATTTAAAAGAACAACCCAAACATTTTTAAAGCGCCGGATGAAAATATACCTGATATTAAAATGAAAATCCAGTATTTACCATTTCCTTCCTTTTTTTACCGTTAAAGCACATATAAAAGTAGCAGGATAATCTTTTTTTTTTAGTAATTAGTCTGTTTATTGAACCTCGGTTTATAATATTATCACTTTCCTGTAGGAGATTTAATGTTACAGCCTATGTAGAGGTGGATGAATGTACCTGCTGTCAGACGTGTTCAGAGGTCGTCTGTCCTTTTCCCAGGTTATGGTGGCCTCAGGAACGCCATTTATTTGACACTGGAAACGAGCAACTCCTCCTTCATCCACAAACATGGATACTGGATGGGTGTGGAACTTTGGTAGAGCTTAAAAACATGACAACATTAATTAGCGAGTTCATGATTCTCCATCAGTGGTAAATGAATGTCTATGGTAAACAGACTGATTTCCTTTTAAGAATATTTGGCTTATTCATTTGAGGACTCAGATTTCTGTGTCTTAACTTTTTAATAAAAACTCTTGGACAAGAAAACATACATGTCTGGCTACATTTTATGTCCGACTGTCATTTCCTGACTTCACAGACTGTATGTCTACAGAGGCACCTTCTCACCCGCAGTCAGACCCTCTAATAACATGGCCGCAACAATCAATAGAACAGGAGGCTCCAAGGCCCCTCTCTGAGAAACTCATTTCTTCTTCTTAAAGACCATGAAATCAAACTTTTGCTAAATCTAGAACAGGTAGAAACGTCTAAATAAATCCTGACACCTCCAGGAGATCTTCATCTTAAACAGAAAACTAACAAGTGCAACATTTACGACAAATACCTGCATTAAAAAACACATTACAAATCTCTGTTCTTGAACAAAATGTTACACTTTAATTAAAGGAACCACATCGTCCTACTTGATTATGTTGCTTAGTCCTTTTTATATGATGGATACACAAAAACAAGCTGGATTTAGGAGTCAGCAGGAGTATTACTCTGTTTTGCATATAAATTGATAAATTTAGGTCCTGGGATTGGTATGTGAGCAAATGCTTTACCAATTCTAGATGCCCCGATTCTGTCCTGTTTAGAATCAGCAATCAACCTAACAAAGGTATTTTTGACTGTGGGAGTACCCAGAGATAAACCATGCATTAACAATGAGAACATGAAAACTCCATGTAGAAGACCACAGGCTAGTATTTGTACTCAGGACCTTCTTGCTGCAAGGTGACAATTCTACAAACTCCTCCATGCAGCCCTTTATTCAAAGTGATGTAATCATTTTGGAAAACAACTGTAGAGACTGTAACACTGCTGCCCTGTATTCAATCTACTGATGTAGGATGATGCTGTATCACCATATGTACCCAATTTAAAGGGATGTTTCAGGTAACATCAATAGATAATGGAAAACCAGTCAACAGTACAGAGCATTCAAAAGAACAAGACTAGAAAGGGTTCTATGGCTGGTTCATCCATCCATCCATCCATCCATCATCCATCCATCCATCCATCCATCATCCATCCATCCATCATCCATCCATCCATCCATCATCCATCCATCCATCATCCATCCATCCATCCATCCACCCATCCATCATCCATCCATCCATCCATCCATCCATCCATCCATCCATCCATCCATCCATCCATCATCCATCCATCCATCCACCCATCCATCCATCCATCATCCATCCATCCATCCACCCATCCATCCATCCGTCCATCCATCCATCCATCATCCATCCATCCATCCATCCATCCATCCATCATCCATCCATCCATCCATCATCCATCCATCCATCATCCATCCATCATCCATCCATCCATCCATCCATCCATCATCCATCCATCCATCCATCCACCCATCCATCCATCATCCATCCATCCATCCACCCATCCATCCATCCGTCCATCCATCCATCCATCATCCATCCATCCGTCCATCCATCCCTCCATCCATCCATCCATCATCCATCCATCATCCATTTATTCATCCATCCATCCATCTATCCATCCGTCCTTCCATCCATCCATCCATCCATCCATCCGTCCTTCCATCCATCCATCCATCCATCCATCCTTCCATCCATCCATCCATCCGTCCTTCCATCCATCCATCATCCATCCATCCATCCATCCACCCATCCATCCATCATCCATCCATCCATCCATCCACCCATCCATCCATCCGTCCATCCATCCATCCATCCATCATCCATCCATCCGTCCATCCATCCATCCATCCATCCATCATCCATCCATCATCCATCCATCCATCCATCCACCCATCCATCATCCATCCATCCATCCATCCACCCATCCATCCATCATCCATCCATCCATCCATCCACCCATCCATCCATCCGTCCATCCATCCATCCATCATCCATCCATCCGTCCATCCATCCATCCATCCATCATCCATTTATTCATCCATCCATCCATCTATCCATCCGTCCTTCCATCCATCCATCCATCCATCCATCCATCCATCCATCCATCCATCATCCATCCATCCATCATCCATCCATCCATCCATCCATCCATCCATCCATCCATCCTTCCATCCATCCATCCATCCATCCGTCCTTCCATCCATCCATCCATCATCCATCCATCCATCCTTCCATCCATCCATCCATCCATCCATCCATCCGTCCATCCATCCATCATCCATCCATCCATCCATCCATCCATCCATCCATCCGTCCATCCATCCATCTATCATCCATCCATCCATCCATCCATCCATCCATCCATCATCCATCCATCCATCCGTCCATCCATCCATCCATCATCCATCCATCCATCCATCCATCCATCATCCATCCATCATCCATTTATTCATCCATCCATCCATCTATCCATCCGTCCTTCCATCTATCCATCCATCCATCCATCCATCCATCCATCCGTCCTTCCATCCATCCATTCATCCATCCATCCATCCATCATCATCCATCCATCCATCCATCCATCATCCATCCATCCATCCTTACATCCATCCATCCGTCCTTCCATCCATCCATCCATCCATCCATCATCATCCATCCATCCATCCATCCATCCATCATCCATCCATCCATCCTTCCATCCATCCATCCGTCCTTCCATCCATCCATCCATCCATCATCCATCCATCCATCCTTCCATCCATCCATCCATCCATCCATCCATCCATCATCCATCCATCCATCCATCATCCATCCATCGATCCATCCACCCATCCATCCATCATCCATCCATCCATCCATCCATCCATCCATCCACCCATCCATCCATCCGTCCGTCCATCCATCCATCCATCATCCATCCATCCGTCCATCCATCCATCCATCCATCCATCATCCATCCATCATCCATTTATTCATCCATCCATCCATCTATCCATCCGTCCTTCCATCCATCCATCCATCCATCCATCCGTCCTTCCATCCATCCATCCATCCATCATCCATCCATCCATCATCCATCCATCCATCCATCCATCCATCCGTCCTTCCATCCTTCCATCCATCCATCCATCCATCCTTCCATCCATCCATCCGTCCGTCCTTCCATCCATCCATCCATCCATCATTCATCCATCCATCCTTCCATCCATCCATCCATCCATCCGTCCATCTATCCATCCATCCATCCATCCATCCATCCGTCCATCCATCCATCCATCTATCATCCATCCATCCATCCATCCGTCCGTCCATCCATCCATCCAT